>NW_028327174.1:82566315-82720065 GCF_987537825.1 Furipterus horrens | reverse complement strand
TATGAGCCTGTTTCTGTTCTGCTTATTTTGTTTTTGAAATTAAATTAATTGTTGATAGACATGAATTTAATGCCATTTAATTGTTCATATTTTTGTTATTCTTCTTCAAATAGATCCTGTAACATTTCATGTAATGCTTGTCTGGTAGTGATGAACTTCTTTAGTTTTTCCTTGTCTGGGAGGCTCTCTATATGTCCTTCAATTCTAAATGATAGCTTTGCTGGGTGGAGTACTCTGGATTGTAGGTCCTTGCTTTTCATCACTTTGAATATTTTTTGTCATTCCCTTCTTGCCTGCAAAGTTTCTGTTGAGATATTAGCTGAAAGTTTTATGGGAACTCCCTTGTAGATAACTAAGTACTTTTCTCTTGCCACTTTTAAGAGTTCCCCTTTGTCTTTAACTTTTTTCATTTTAATTATAATGTGTCTTGGTTTGAGCTTCTTTGGATTTATCTTGTTTGGAACTCTGTGCTTCCTGGACTTGTGTGTCTATTTCTTTTACCAGGTTAGGAAAATTTTTTATCATTATTTTATCACATAATTTTTAAATTCCTTGCTCACTTTCTCTTCTCCTTCTGGGATTCCCTTGATGTGAATGTTGGTTCACTTGAAGTTGTTCCAGAAACTCCTTATACTATCCTAAATTTCTTTGATTTTTCTTTCTTTTTTCGTTTCTGATTGGGTGTTTTCTACTTATTTACCTTCTAAATCTCTGATTTGATCTTCTGCTTCATCTGCTCCACTCTTGATATCTTGTAATGTGTTCTTCATTTCTGACAGGTTGTTTTTTATGTTTTCTAGTTGTGTTTCTATGTTTCTCATTTCTTTGTTGAAGTTCTAAGTTCATCTACCCTTCCCCTAAGTTCATTGAGCATTCTTATAACCAGTGTTTTGAATGTTTTTTTTAAGGTTCTTTTTTTTTTTAAATAATTTGTTTGTTTGTTTGTTTTTAGAGAGAGGGGAAAGGAGAGAGGGAGAGAAACATCACTGTGTTGGTTACCTCTCACTCGCGCCCCCAACTGGGGACCTGATGTGCAACCTAATTATGTGCCCTGACTGGGAATCGAACCAGCAATACTTGGTTCACAAGCCGACGCTCGATCTACTGAGCCACAGCAGCCAGGGTCCTGAATGTTTTTTTAATCATTTCTTTTCCCATTACCATTCAGTGATTTGAACTCTGCATCTCAGTGGATTGCTTGTCTCCGTTTTGTTAGTTCTTTTTATGGAGTTTTGCTCTATATTTTCATTTGGGACATGTTTCTGTAGCTCCTCATTTTGGCAGCCTCCCTGTATTTGTTTCTGTGTATTAGGTAGAGCTGCTACATCTCACGGGCTTGGCAGAGTGGCCTTATGTAGGAGGTGTCCTATAGGGTCCTATGACACAGCCTCTCTGTTCACAGAGGCTGAGAATTCCAGGTGTTTCCCCTCCACCCCCTCCACCCCTTCCACGAGGGCTGTGTATTCCCTCTGGTTGTAGTTGAGCCTTAATTGCTGTTGGCATGTTAATAGGAGAGATTTACCCCCAGGATAGTAGACTGCAAGGACCGGCTATGACCACCAGCCACCATTGGGGATCAGCTATACAGGAGCTCACAACATGATGTAGGACTTACTTCAGCAGGATTCTGATGCTCACTGAGTTTGCCCCTTGAGTAACTTCTGGAGGTAATTGGGTGGTGCTTCAACATGTTTTGAAGCTGTCACCAGGTGCTATGGCTCTGGGACCTCCTGGGAGGTACAGGCCAAGGCCAGCCTCTGCTTGTGTTTTGCCCAGTGCCACCCAGCATGAGCTACAAAGAGATCTGCAGATGGCTGCTGCTTGTGCTGCACTTGGAGGTGTCCATAAAGGCCAAGCTGTGAAACCAGGCCAGCTGCTACTAGTGCCAGGCCCAGGGCCACTTAGTGAGCGGTATGGCACACAGAGGCCAGATGATGTCTGAAGCATGAGGCAAGAGAAGCCATTTGTATGAAAAAGCCCCTGGAAACAACTTGGATGAGCCTGAAAGTTGGATGTTATGGGGTCTCAGGGAATCACCAGTGTGGGGTGAATAGTGACAGCCAGGTTGATAGAGACTCAGATTCAGAGCCCACATTGTGGGCTCTGTGGGGGAAGGGCTCAGAGAAGGAACAATGGCCTCTGCTTCCCCTCTAGATCTTGCTTTAATTGCAGACAGTTCAGTCCCTCTCTCTATGTCACTGGTGCCTTTTGAGCTAATGCCCCAGCACTGCAGCTCAGAGCAAGTGAGCCTGAGTATGTCTATGTGCAGGCCCTTTAAGAGAAATGCTTGAGACTTTAGTCGCCCTCTTTCTCACTAAGCCACAGTCCTCATTGATTTTTACAGACAGAAGGTATGGGGTCTTTTCCCACCAGTGGAACCCTGGGCCCGGAGACCTAGTGTGGGCCTGGGACCTCTTACTCCTCAGGGAAAACCTCTGCAATTGAGCTATTTTTCCTGATTTTTATCTGCCACGCATGGGTGTGGGACCAGCCCTGTCTGGTCGGCCCCTCTGCCCCTCCTACCAGTCTCAATGTGGCTTCTTCTTTATTTCCTTAGTTGCAGGGTTTCTGTTCAGCCAGATTTCAGGTGGTTCTGACTGATGGCTGTTCTGTAGTGCAGCTGTAATTTTGATGTGGTTGTGGGAGGATGCAAGTACTGCATTTACCTACACTGCCATATTGACCAGAAGTCATGAATCCACTTTTGATTTCCTAAAATCATTCCACAAATTACAGGAAATGTCAGAGTTAGCATTAAAATATCGTTATAAATTTAAATTACATTTAAATTCAGTGTTGTGTGAAATCAGTTTGTATTAAGAACTAAATCTTTTTAGAAAAAGTTTTCCATGAGAATCATGAGCTCTAGATGTATAACTATATTCTAAGTTGTTTATTAGAACCATATATTCATAAAATTTGGATCTCTTCCTAAAAAATAATTGTCTCTTTATTTATTCAATTGTATATTTTCATAAATGTCTATTCCTATCTATTTATTTATACTTTGATTTATATTTTAATACTCCTGTACTTATATTGTTGCTGGAATTATTCTAATTTGGGCCATTCAGATTGCTCCAGTGTTGCTCTGAGATACTCCCATCCTTTTTCTTTTTTCGTTTTTCCTTACTTTCTGGCACTACATGTATGACGTGCCTTAGTGCTAGACTCAAGCACTTCTTCAATGAGCCCTGGTTTTTTCAATGGAAACAATATCTACTGCTTTTTTAACAATGATAATTTGTTTTCTCAAAAGGTAACTTAAACTAAACAGCTTCAAAACCAATTCTCTTCCTGATTTCTGTCCCTGAAACTGCTAATAGAGGTCTGCCTCCCTTCATTCTATCATAGTAAATGGCTTGGCAGTCTATACTGTTGCCCAAATCAAAAACCTGGGCTTCACCATGGAGCTCATGTTTCTTTAGGCCACATATAAAACAAGTCTTCTTCATTCTTTTTCACTGTTTGTCATTCTTCCTCATGACTTGCCTTATTTCCATCTCTTTCTGGTAAACTCTAATAAATATTTCCTCCTGAGACCCAGAATAATTGGTTCTACTTATTCACCATGCTCATCTGACATCAGTTCCTACCTTCTATTCAACCACCCAGTGGCATTGTGTTGCTTTAAATTTCCCAGGTGCTCCATGCTACCTCACCTCAGGTTTTCACCTGCATTGTTCCCTCTGCTGGAAATACTCTTTCCTAACTATGAGTCAGCTAAATAGCATTTACCTTCCAACTTATATCTAAAATTTTACTTTCATATTTTATCATCACTATATATTACTATAGCCATCCCAAAAGAAAAAGAGTAATTCGTGTAAAAGTTGAAATGTGTATTTTTGTCTTTCACTTATAGAACAATTTTGTGAGTAAAAAATAATATACATGTTAGAGAAAAAGAGGAGTCAATAAAGATTTTTTAAAAGTCATTCTTTATGTTTCTTATGATCCTTTAACTATTATGTGCATATTATTTTATTATTAAAGCTATTTGTAACATAAATAGAACAAAAATTGCTTTTAATTTGTTTTGTCTGTATTATATTCCCTAAGATAATTCAATAAATTAGAATATATACATATACATACATATTTTGTTGTTGTTGTTAGAGATAATAGTGATGATCATTTCTGGAAACTGACAGGCAATCCTTTGAATAACACCCCAAGTGTCATGTATTATTATCTACATACATGTAGTTAGAAATCAGCTTGGGCATTCTTCATAAGCATGTATAATCTCGTGTTTTAAAAATTGAAAATAAAAACTCCCATATTCTCCTTAGACGTTTGCTGGAGTACATTGATAGGTCAGGTACATGATTATTATTGCACTGAACTTTCATCTTAGTTGGAGTTTAAGGTAAATACTTATTTATTCTGAAGTAAATGTGTGTGTGTGTGTATTCCAATTATCATGTTTAACCTAGAAAGGGTGTTCTAGCCACCAAAGTTGAAACAATAATGCAGTATATAATATAATTTTGTGGTAAGCAAAGATTTGACTAATAAAAATAATTTCTGTATCTAATTTCTGTAACATCCAAGATTCTTTCCATTATCATAGTCTTTAAGTCTTAATAAGAAAACACATGCTTTATAAATATGTTCAAGGCATTATGTTTCTATTGAAAGAAAACTTATTAACTAAGATAACTTAGTGATCTTATGGCCAACAGCAATAAACAAATTCCAGAGTTATGAGATTGGGGCATAATGTTTTTGTATGTGTGTGAATGAATGTGTGTGTGGGGGGGGGGGCGGAGAGAGAGTATATGTATAAGCTACCAAAAGGAGAGGTTAACAAAAGTAGATTAAAGGGTTGGCTAACTCACCCACCGGGTTTAAAATAGTTTATGTCAGTAAATAGCTGATGAACATAGTCTTTTATCATCAAACTCCATATGAAACAACTAATGACCAGTATTAAAAAATCATCTAAAAACATATACATTACACATCAATTCACTTTTTGGGAAATAGAAGAACTATGAAAAGAGGTATCCTTTTCTCAAACAAATGACAATACAGTTGAGGAGATAAGAAAAACATATTTAAACTTACAGAAAATAGCACAATATGCAATGTAAATAGGTGCAAATCAAATGTAATGGCTGTAAAAGCTAGACGAAGTGGGTGGAAAGATATTTTTAAGCTATTGTTCAAAAAATGTCCATAACAGATCTTACACTCTGTGTGTGTCTTGAAGGGTAAGTAGACAGAAGATAGGGTCTGAGAGGAAACAGATATTTTATATGAAAGTAAAAACATACTAGAAGGCATAGAAAGAGAAGTTCAAACATGGCAGATTTATGAAATCATGCAACTTAATCCAAAACAGGCTTTTTTATAAAGCTTGTTGAGGCCAAAGCAAAGTTACATTAAGATTTATGTATCTTGGCCTCAGACAGGTGGCTCGGTTGGTTAAAGCATCAAACCGATACACCAAGGTTGTAGGCCCTGGTCAGGGCAGCAGATAACAAGGAGCAAGCAATGAATGCATAAATAAGTGAAACAACAAATATTCTCTCTCTCTCTCCCCCCCCTTCCTTTCTCTCCCTCTAAATTAAAATTAAAAAAAAAGATTTGTGTAACTTTACAAAACTTAATCTATTTTAAAGATATTTTTAACTTGCTTTGGATTCTAGTCTCAAACTCTTCTAATTATTAATTCTAAGTGATCAGTCAATATAGTTAAGCTTGACATTTTGCATTTGCAAAATTGTATATATTTTTTTCTGTTAGTCTTCCTAAGTAAGACTATATATAAAAATGCTCTTTTCTCTGGCCAGTGTTGCTCAGTTGGTTGGAGTGTCATCCCAAAAAGCAGAAGGGGGCAGGTTTGATTCCCAGTCAGGGCACATGCCCCGGGTTCAGTCCCTGGTTGGGGTGTGTATGAGAGGCAACTGATAAATGTTTCTCTCTTGCATTGATGTTTCTCTCCCTTCCTTCCATTCTCTCTAAAGTCAATAAGCACATCCTTGGGTGAGGATTTTAAAAAATGTTCTGTATTCCATAATTAGAATTTGAGTATATAATATTAAAGTTAAGCTATTATTAATTCTAACTTGTATTTTCATATACACATTTTTTTAAATAGGGAAATCTAAAAAATGTACAAAGACACAATTAAAAAGTAATAGAACTTTCTGTGAAAGTGCAAGTAAAATAATAGGTATTTCTGCCTTATTCCTTGCTCATGAGATGCTGTCAATCTCTAATTCTAGAATTCAATTCACTGCATACTACAAAAGTGCTTTTGCAAGTGGTCTTTAGTAATTAAGATTAAATTATGTTCAGTTAAAATCTCTTTTGATCATGGGTAAAAGCATGTTTGATATTAATATGCCTTTAGTTAGTATTTTAATACAATGATGTTCATTATCCACTACAGTTTAGTTTTTTCAAATGTAGTTATTTTACTTGAGAATTTAAATCATTGATATCAACTTCTATTAAATTTCAGACTGCTAAAATATGTGACCATGTCATTTCAACTACAAACCCTCTCTTTTATCTCAAAAAACAATTCATCCAGAATCTGAGTTTGTTTTAGCAGTCTAGCACAAAGTTCTTTACATTCGTGAATTAGAATTGTCTCACATGTTAGCTAATTTCTCTTATTTGAGAAAAAACTTTATTGCCATTCAAGTATTCTAATTGCTCAAAAAGATGCATAATTTTCTTGTCTGATTCAGAACAGAATAATAAATCTTTGTGATACAAAAATAATCTATTCCACCCTATACAACTTAAATTTTCTCTGAAATGAGCTCTGAGACAATTGTTTCTTAGAAAAAGAGCTTTTGAGACTTGTTTTTTCCAACCTCCAATTATTTTTTTTCTTTTGCATAGTAATTCTTTTAAATTTTTGTTCCTCTTTTATTTTTATTGCTCTTTCATTTCTGGTACATATATACTCTCACCTTATCCACTTGAAAGTTAACTTTTATGCAGAAAGGAAATAAAATTCTCAAAAGTAATTGTATTAAGTCAAATGCACATATCAAAATTTCACATGGCAGAATCCACACTATTTTAATATAGCTTGATACAGTTGTTATGTTATATTCACTAGCTAATTTCATCTCATTTACCTATCAAACATGTCCCATAAATATTCTATATTTTCTTTTCATTGATTAATTATGCTAATTAATAAATGAGGCAAAATATGTAAGTAAATACATTATGAGCACTATTATGATTTAGGACCTTTTATATTAAGCAGTGATATTCAGCCAAGAACAATTTTGCTTCCTAGGAGGTGTTTGGCAATGCCTGGAGACATTGTTTTAGCCACAGCTGAGGCGGTACTACTGGAATCTAATGAATAGAAAGAATCAAAGATGCTGCTAAACATACTGCAATGCATTGGAGAGTCTTCCAAACAAGAGATTATCCAGTCTAAAACATTAATAATAATGTCAAAAATTGAAAAACCTTGATATGGAAGGAACTTATGATTCTCATAATTCATCAAATTGCTGTTATTTCCTTGATGGATAAGTCCCACATTTGATTTTTAGTTCCAATAGCTACTTTATACATTAACCCAGATTGTGGTGTGCTATTTTCCACTTAGTCACATCATTCACTGTACAAAATGTATGTGATAAGAAAGCCGCCTTTTACCTGATGGCATGGACCACCCCAAAGTATCTAAAGAGAGAAGATAAGAGGATGGAGAGCACTTATGGGCATCATATCTCAAAAAATGATGGCTATTACTGCATTATAAATTATCTTTGTGGGCAGAAAGGAGAGATGAGTGTATTCTGTATAATGTACACATAATATAATACTTAGCATCCAACACATTCTGTTGGGATGGTTATTTTCCTCTTCCTCTGTTTAAATGTATTTTCTTGTTTCTTTTGCAAATCCCAGTCTAACCTGATCTTACATATTAAGCCAAGAGAACATAATTATTACAGATAATCCATCATCATTATGTCTTGTACTTACTATACCTGTTTCTTAACCATTTCCATATTATTCTTGTTTGAATCAGCAGAATAGTTAAAAAAGTTACTTCTGGAAACTAACAAAGCTGACATTGAATGACATCTTTATCATTTACTTCTAACAGCAATCATTTTCCAAGTTACATAACTTATAAAACCTTCAGTTTCTTATTAGTGATATAGCAACAATAATTTTAGTAATAGTAATAAAAATAGTATCCTATGGGTTTTGTGAAGCTTAATTAAAGATGCACATAAAACTATAAGTAAAATTCCTAGCACGTAATATTTGTTTGGCAAATTTAATTAAAATAAATTTCCAAAATACTATGTATCAGAAAGCCAATTTGTAAATCCATATATCTTTTCCAGTATATCCAATAACCTACTTGTTCTCTTTACCTGGAAATCTAAAAGCACATGAGACTCAGTATGTCAAATCCAAATGCTTTCCCTCTAAAACCTGGTTTTCTTCCTCATACGTTTCCTGTGCAGTTAAAATGTCCATAGAATTTGTTCCAATCAGAAATCCAGGAGTCATGCTTACCTCTGCCCTCACAATTACTCTCCATATCCAGTGACTCAATCACCAAGGGCTTTCTGATCTATTTAATGACAGTAGAGGTGGATCCATTGCTCTCTATTTCCACTGTCACTTCTTTGTTTTAGGCCGTCATCATCTCTCTAATGGAAAGTGATATCAACAGTCCCTTAAGTCATATTCACACAGAAACTAGAGTGATTTTTCAAAAATAAAGATCAGATCATGAGTTTTCCTGCTTAAGGCTTTCAGTGGCTCCCCATTGCTCTTCAATTGACATTCAAAACAATTAAGTTATAAATTAGTCTAAATTAAAATTTTGGAGACACCAAAAATGTTGTTCTTTCCCATATGAATTTTTTTAAAATAGCATACAAAATAAAAACATGGGATGCTAGGAAGTATTATATTTATTTTATTCTTATAATTTAATTTTTAATAGCTTTCCTGCAAAGGTGGTCTCTCTCTACCCCTCGCTCTGGAATTGCTTCTTCTTGCTGCTTCAATAAGCACATGTTCAGTAGGCCTACAAGGTAACTAAGCACCAAAGCCTAACTTTACCTTCCAGCCCTTTAACTACTTTTCTCATGCTCTTTGGGAAATGTGTCCAGTCACTTTAGGTTGCAATTCTCTACCTTTCTCATGGGCATTCATAATTGCTGTTTGCTCTTATTTGAACACTCTGTTACCTCCTCTTTTGTTAGTTTATTTCTGGTCTACTCTCAAGGTACAGCTTAATGCAATTTCTCTAGAAAAATCTTCCTCAATCCTTTCCTCTTTCAAATATTGAGTTAAGGTCAAACTTGTATAAATTCATGCTACCCTGTACATCCCTCCTTACCCAACATTTACTACTGAATTCTACTGCTTACTAGTAACCATTTTCTTTTTTGTCCATTTCAGGGAGCAGCAGAATCTGGACTACTGCCTATTTTATTATGACTAACAAGCTTAGAATGTTTCTTGATTTTTTTAAATAGTTGGAAAAAATCAGAAGAAAATTATTATTTCAGGACATATGAAAATTTTATCCAATATACATTTCAACTTCTTTAAATAAATAGTTTATTGAATAATCTTCTTCCATTTATTCACATATTTTCTATTACAGCTTTTATATTCAACCCGTGGAGTAGTTGCAACAAAAATAATATGATTCACAAAACCTAAAATATTTACTATCTGGTGCTTAAAAAAAAGATTTGCCAAATGTTGGTCTATCTTATTAGATGTCAAATTCCTTAAGGGAGGAAGTATGTTTTCTTAATTGCATTTCATATATCTGCTGCTCAATATATGTTTATTTGCTGATTAGTGACTTAATGAAAAAGTAATGAGTGAGGTTGTAATAAATAAATGTAATGAAGATGAAAGTTAATTTTTTTACTTGAAATCACAGTGAATCAAGAATGGCTAAATTAACCAAAAAAGTAAATTATTGGAAGAAAATAAATTATATAAAATAAAAAAAAAATTAAAGAACTGGGCCTAGGAAAGGGTAGGAACTTCAATGGCTCTTGAGATCTTGGTAGCAGGAACCACTGAATAATCCCAGTGAAACAACATGGCTGATTTTGCACCTACATTTGGTTTAAAATTTATATTTCCAGGACAGAGAATCTGACCATACCTTGACTAGAAAAAGTAATCAGTATCTGGCCATGTCATTCAGATATACAATCTTGGAAAAGACATTTCCGACAACATTGCATGTAAAAAAAAACAAAAACAAAAAATAACAGTGTTCCATTATTAGAATCAGCAGTAGTGTTAGTACTAGGTAAAAAAAACAAAATTACAGGAGGAGCCTAATACACGGAGCCTAACTCACACTCTGAGGAATTTGTGCTTACTTGACAAAATAACTTGTCTGAGAAAGTAGTTTTTTAAATTACAATTTAAAGATAGGGGAGAATATCAGCTTCACTGGAATTTTTAGAACATGTTCTCACATCTAAATTTCATTGTAATGAAAAACCACAGCCATTGCTAATCTCAAATTTCTCCAGTAGTGTAGTGATTCTTGAATGTCTGTTTACTAAGTGTCGCTGGTTCGATCTTCCAGTCAGGGCACATCAGAGAAGGAAAACTCTGACTCCAAAAAACCTCCGCTGCCTTGCGGCATACCTCTTCAGGGGAAAGGCTAAGGGAGTAAACCCCGACAGAAAATCCGGAGCCGGAGTCCCTAAGGCGGTTTGACGTTGTAGTCAACACCGGCAACTCCTGCGGCGCACCTGAACCCAAGCTGTATCGACTCCGTCTTTCCCTTGGACCCTTCAGCTGCGAAGAGAGGGGGGGTCTGCTGCATGGGCAACAGCAGACCCTCCATATCACCCTGCCCAGGCTCTGTAGCTTCAGCTTCACTGGAGAGGACACTCCAGCGTCATCGCAAGATGTCGATTCAACACGGGAGGAGACAGATACCGTGTCACTCCCAAGTCGGACTGCACAACCATTCTCGGCGGTGCAGATAGACTCTTAAGAAGCTACACCATCGTCTCTCGAGACGGATGGCTGCCGACAGGAGGAGCCTACAATAGGAAAAAATAGGAGTCAGTTCATTTTTTAAATTTATTATTTTTTTAAATGTTATTAAATTTATTTGGGTAACATTAGTTAATAAGATTATATAGGTTTTAAGTGTAATTCTATAATATATTATCTGTATATTGTATTGTGTGTTTACCACCCAAAGTCAGATCTCCTTCTGGGATCATATATTTGACCCCCCTTTACCTTCTGCTTACGCCCAACCTCTTTTCTCACATACTGTTGTTTGTGTCAATGAATTTTTGTTTGTCTTATTTGTTGACTTATTGCTTTCTGTTGTATATCCCACATATGAGTGAAATAATATGGTTTTTGACTTTTTCTGTATGATTTATTTTGTTCACTTAGCATAATATTCTCAAGGCCCATCCATGTTGTCACAAATGGCAATATTTCACCTTTTCTTATGGCTGAGTAGTATTCCATTGTATATATATATATATATATATATATATATATATATATATATATATATACCATGTCTTCAGTGAACATAGGGGTACATATATCCTTATGAGTAAATGTTTTCTAAATTTTTTGGTAAATATTAAGAGGAGAAATTGCTAGGTCATATGGTAACTCTATCCCTAATTTTTTGAGGAAACTCCATACTGTTTTCCATTGTTGCTGTACCAGTTTACATCCCCACTAGCAGTGTATGAGGATTTTATTTTCTCCACAATCTCTCCGACACTTGTTATGTCTTGCTGGAGTCAGATCTTTTTAAGTGGAAATATCTGGAAATTAGGCTACGGCTACCTGTTCTAGGACATCTATCTTCTGCCATATTGACAAATGTTTTAGCCATTATTGTCTTAACTCTCATGAATTTATTAGCTTGGTTTCAAACCATAAGTGGAATTATTCATATTATATGCTGAGTATAATGTGCCCACCTACAGTTTAATAACAGAAGATAAAACCTCTATTCTATTCATCAGAGCTTTCACAATAGCTAAAAAAGCCAAAGGCTAGATCTTAGTATGAAATTCTTCAAATCCCCACATTTTTGTGGTAAAAAGGCTAATGTGGCATATCAATAGCATCACGATAAATAAACTTTCTTTAATAGTGAGTAAAAATAGAAAGGAAAATATGACCTTATAAGGGGGATGAAATGAACACAATGAACTAATGAGAAAAAATAGAACCAGAGGCAGAGAACCAAGGAAAAGACTAACAGCTCTAAGAGGGTAAGTAGGAGGCGGTGACTGACTGAAAGAAGGTGAAGGGATCAGCCGAAGAACATGTATAAAGACCCACGGACATGGACAACAGTGAAAGAACTGATTATGGAAGTGGGGGGCAGGCTCAGTAGAGGGCAGTGAAGGGGGAAAATGTGGGACAACTGTAATAGTATATACAATAAAATATATTTAAAACACAAAATGGGCATTAATAATCACAGTATTACTCAGCTTCAAGTATTTGTCTTTTCATTCATTCAATGAGTATTGACTGTTCTCTAAACTAAGTATGACTCATCATATTGACTTTCCTATAAGCAATTAAGTTTGAATTTCCTGAAAAATCTATGTGCCTCTCTGAATAAGGCTAGGCTGAAAGCATTTTGAGATCATGTAGAGCATCGCTATGGTCATCTGACCCTCTCTCCCATTGGGTATTACAGTACATATTCGAATCTTTCAGTTTTTATGTTTTCAGTGTACATGTCCCAAGTTCTTGGAGTGTACACTTTGAAAAATTCCTAAAAAAATTCACATAGAGGTCCAGTTGTGGTTGCTTCCATAATTATTGTTTTCCAGAAAAATAATCCTAAATTTTGCACTCTCTTTTCACAATGACTTAACAAGACTATCTCATGTGCAAAAGTTCATCTCCTTTACCAGAAAAAAAATAGCCATTTAAAATACTTTTGAAGAATAAAGCATTTTTTAAGTCTTTCTAGCCACTTAAACCATATCTACACACATGCACACACACACAACCCAACATAGTATATAATGACTTTCAGTCTCTGAAAATGAAAATAATCAACTTAACTTTATATGTCCTTTTAGCTTAGGTAAAGGAAATTAAGTTATCTTTATAAGACATAACATTTTACTACATGTAGATCATAGACATACTATTTAGCTGATAAAAGATAAGAAACATGTCATTTCATTGTTACTGTGACTACTTCTATAAAATATATTCACTATCTACTTCAGCTTACAGCTAACCTTTCTTGTTTCCAATTAACTTACAGTTTAAATTACATAAATTGCTAAACATTTACTGAACATTTAAAGCAAAGTGGCATCTTGACTAGCAAAAAATCTGTTATAATCTTCTATATAGATTAAAACATACTTAAGAGCATACTATATACAATTATGTTGCCTCCTAATGTCTTTGCTGTATATGTTGACTTTTCTGGTCATATATTTTTATTAACATCTATCAATAAAAGAAGAATAATGAAACCTAGTACCATTTGTACATTTTTATTCAAAGATAACAGTTTCTTCCTGATTATAAACATTATATACTTCTAAAAATATTCTTAGGGGCCATTTCTTTATCTTTAAGTATAATTTTAGTTTTACTCTATCATTTCGGTTGATTTAAATTTTATGGTGCAGCAATATCTTATTTTGATAAGGTTTTATTTTTCCTAAGTGTTATGTTAGGGTAATCCCTTTATAACCTTGTTATTTTATGCATGAAATGAATTTTTACATTTATTTCTGATTTATTATGACTCTTTTCTTGATATTTTTATATGACTCCACTGTAAGTTAGATATCTTACAAAGCAAAAAGTGAAAAACTGTCATTATACTTTTTCTTTAAATATTTTGCAGAATCATAAGTACAGATATGAGATATATTATTATGGAACTTTGTTTATTTTGGGCCTTTCCTCAATAATAATTTAAATTTCATTAAAAAACACATTAAAATTTTGTTCTTATGAAACTATTAATAACATAATTTTGTTTCATTTTCATTCACAAAAGGATTTTTTAGAAATTAAAAGAAGTCTTGGCCAGTTGCTCAGTTAGTTAGCACATTGTATCCATATGGCAAGATTGCAGGCTCAATCTCCTGTCAGGACACATACAAGAAATCAACCAATGAATGCATAAATAATTGAAACAACAAATCTCTCTCTCTCTCTCTCTCTCTCTCTCTCTCTCTCTCTCTCTCTCTCTCTCTTTCTCTCTCTCTCCCTCTCAAACTGATTAAAAAATTAAAAATTAAAGGAAAATCACAATACCTCAAATTAAATAATGTATTTATTTTTATTCACTAATATAAATCATTTTCTTTCTAGTTGACTATTCCATGTGAAAATTAGTTTATATTGATACAGTTTTATGGTAGACAAGGACAGTGGTTACTACAATACAGCAGTATTCACCTTAGATATTTTAAGATTAACTTCTCTGAGCTATTTCCCAGACTGCTGGGAAACCTCAATTAACCCACATTATTTACATTTTATTCCAAAGCATGCTTTGATTTTAATTCTTTGAGGCTATACGATCACATATTTCATCATGGGAAATGCATTTATGATTTCTTCTCAAATGTTTGAGTAGAAAAGTCAACCAGGTATAAATGTAAAAGGATATATTTTAGTCAAGACTTTCATTTGTATCACAAACCAGGATAAAAGTAATGGGAAATAGTCTCCTCCATTTGAAACTTAGTTTTCTTATTTAAAAAAAATCAGATTAAACTAGGTAATTCTGATCACTTTCCATTTTAAAATTATATAATTTCTAGTTTATATCACATAAAAATAAATAAAAGAGAAAACAGCAGTAGTTCTTAAAACTTTTGGTATGGAATATATTTGGAATACTTTAAAGTGATAATACATCCTTTCATATAATAGAGTTCTTTGTAAAAACAACAATAAATTATTATAAGAAACCATTTTTGCTATGTTATACCTTGACATAGGTCAATACTGAAGAAATCATAATGACTCCAAGTTAAAGAAAAAATAGACAAGACATATTAAAATGACAGCAGATTGTTAATGGTTTATAGGTAATGAAGTGTTAAAAAAACTTGTAATAAAGATATTTCTAAAAATATTTTTTAAAAGCTTGTGAACCACATTCTCTAAAATACATTTTTCACATTATAGATACTTGACTCTTTTATTCATGTAAAGAAAATGCTTTTATGACTTTAATATTGATTGGTAGTACAATAAAATGCATATGCTCATCTTTAAAGGAATAAAATGATATCGTTAAAAGAGGGCATAGTATCTTAGGGATCAAAAATGTGGGATTTAAAAGATACTGAAAGGAAATAATATCATTTAAGTGTGTTTATATACTTTGTTCATGCCTGACTTACTATTTGGTATTAAAAAAGTAAATACATTGAATACAAGGTTGAACTTCTGTGTCATCATGATATTAGCTGTGTTAGGAATTGTATACACCTACTTTCAACAAAGTCCTCTCGTGGAAGCTCCCAAAGATAATCATGTGCTTTTAATCCCTCGTTTTGCTAATGTGGAAAATCACATTTATTGATTTGCAACTTTTGTAGCAACCTCACATTCACAGAATAAATCCCACTTGATCATGGTGTATGATCTTTTTTGATGCATTGCTATATTCAGTTTGCCAATATTTTGCTGAGGATTTTAGCATCTATATTCATCAGGGATATTGGCCTATAATTTTCTTTCTTTGTAGTGTCTTTTTCTCATTTTGAAATTAGGATAATGCTGGCCTTATAAAATGAGTTTGGGAGCCTTCCCTTCTCCTAAAATTTTGAAATAGCTTGAGAAGGAGAGGTGTTAGTTCTCAGAGTGTTTGGTAAAATTCACCTGTGAAGCCATCTGGTCCAGGGCTTTTGTTTGTTGGGAGTTTTTTGATTATTGCTTCAATTTCATTAGGTGTAATCTGTCTATTCAGATTCTCTGATTCTTCCTAATTTAGTTTTTGAAGATTGTATGTTTCTTCATTTCATCCAAGTTGTCCAGTTTGTTGGCATAGAGTTGCTCATAATATTTTCTTACAATCCTTTGTATTTATTTGGAGCTCTGTTATTTTTTCTCTTTCATATTTGATTTTATTTTTTTAGATCCTTTATCTTTTTTTCTTGATGTGTCTGGTTAAAGGTTTTTCAATCTTGTTTATCTTTTAAAAGAACCACTCTTGGATTCATTGATCTTTTGTATTGTTTTTTCTTTAAGACTCTCTTTTGTTTACTTCTGCTCTGATCTTTATTATTTCCTTCCTTCTACTCACTTTGGGCTTTGTTGTTGTTCTTTTTCAAGTTCTTTTAAGCGTCAATTTAGATTTTTTTTTCTTTTTAGCTTTTTCTTGTTTTTGTGAGATAGGCCTGTAATGCTATTAATTTCCGTCTTAGGATTGCTTTCCCAATGTTCCACAGATTTTGGCTTGTTTTGTCCTCATTTTCATTTGTTTTAAGGTAGCTTCTGACTTCTTCCTTAATCTCATTTTTGACCCACTCATTGTTTAATAACATGTTATTTAGTTTCCATGTCTTTTCATGGTTTTCAGTGTTCTTCTCATGTTCTAGTTTCATGGCATTGTGGTCAGAAAAGATGCTTTATATGATTTCAGTCTTATTAAATTATTGAGACTTGTTTTGTGTCCTAACATGAGGTCTCTCCTCAAAAATGTTCCAAGTGCACTTGAAAAGTATGTGTATTTTGCTGTTTGGGGTGAAACACTCTGAAAAAGTCAATTAAATCCATTTGACCTACTGTGTCATTTAAGGCTGCTGTCTCCTTGTTGACTTTCTGTCTGAAAGAACTACCCATTGAAGTCAATGGGGTATTAAAATTCCTGACTATGACTGTATTTCTGTCGATTTCTACCTTTATGTCCATCAAAATTTGCTTTATGTGTTTAGATGCTCCTATGTTGGGCGTATAAATGTTTCCTGGGGCTATATCCTCTTGTTCGATTGTTCCTTTCATCACTATGTAGCGTCCTTCTTTGTCTCTTACT
This sequence comes from Furipterus horrens, assembly GCF_987537825.1. Taxonomy (NCBI): domain Eukaryota; kingdom Metazoa; phylum Chordata; class Mammalia; order Chiroptera; family Furipteridae; genus Furipterus; species Furipterus horrens. Next base: position 82,703,039 of record NW_028327174.1, on the reverse strand, counting down.
ATTGCCTTGGTTTTAAAGTCTATTTTGTCAGACATAAGTACTACTACTCCAGCTTTTTAAAATTTCCATTTGAATAAAATATATTTTCCATCTCTTTACTTTTCATCTATGTGTATCTTCAATCTGAGATGGGTCTCTTGGAGGCAATATATATATGGGCCAGGTTTTCTTATCCATTCAGCTACCCTCTGTCTTTTGGGTGGAGCATTTAAGCCATTTACATTTAAGGTGATTATTGATAGATGCGTATTTAGTGCCATTTTACTGGTAGACTATTTTCCTCTGTTTTTTCTTCCCCTTTTGCTTCTTCTTCTCTTCTTCTTCTTCTTCTTCCTCTTCCCCTTCCCCTTCCCCTTCTTCTCCTTCTTGCCCTTCTCCTCCTCCTCCTCCTCCTCCTCCTCCTCCTCCTCTTCCTCCTCCTTTCTTCTTCTTCTTCTTCTTCTTCTTCTTCTTCTTCTTCTTCTTCTTCTTCTTCTTCTTCCTGCTTTAACATTTCTTGCAGTACTGGTTTGGTGTTAACAAACTCCTTTAGCTTTTTCTTGTCTAAGAAGCTCCTATTTCTCCTTCATTTTTAAATGATAGCCTTTCTGGGTAAAGTAGCCTTGGTTGTAGGTACTTGTTTTTCATCACCTTGAATATTTCACACCTCTCCCTTCTAGACTGGAATGTTTCTGTTGATAATAAGATGCCAGTCTAATTGGAGCTCCCTTTTAGGTAACTACATGCTATTCTCTTGCAGCCTCTAGGATTCTCTCCTTATCTTTAAGCCTTGTCATTTTAATTATGATATGTCTCAGTGTAGGCCTCTTTGGGTCCAATTTCTTTGGGACTCTCTGAGCTTCTTGGTCTTGCACTTGTGTGTCTTTTTCCTTCACCATATTAGAGAAGTTTTTGGTCATTATTTCTTCAAATAGGTTTTTGATCCCTTGCTCGATCTCTTCTCATCCTGGTATTCCCATGATGTGGATGTTGTTACACTTCATGTACTTCAAAATGTTTCTTAGGTTCTCCTAATTCTTTTTAAATTCTTTTTTTTTTTTTGCTGCTCTAATTCAATGTTTTTTCTATCTTGTCTTCCAAGTAACTTTTTCGATCATCTGCTTCATCTAACCTACTGTTTATTCCTTCCAGTGTAAATTATTCATTTCAGATATTGCATTCTTTATTTCTGATTGGTCCTTTTTTATGGTTTCTATGTTTGTTTGTTTTTTCATGCTGTTGAGTATCCTATCATCATTACACTAAACTATCTGATAAATTACTTGCCTCAATTTTATCTAATTCTTATTCTGGAGAATTCTCTTGTTCTTTCATTTGGGTTTGTTTCTTTGTCTTTCCATTTTGGCTGCTTTTTTTGTATTTGCTGCCTTAGTTGTTAAGCTAATCAATGATATAGGTTTAAGCTATCATTAGCAGCCCAGCTTAAGTACCACAGAGTGGGGCAGATTAATTCCTATAGGTGGAACTATTGCTTCACCTCAGGCTGATGCCATTCAGGGAGGACTGCCCTGCTTGAGAAAGATGACTTCTGCAGTATGGAGAGTGACTCAGCACAGGGATCCCAGTGGCTGTTCCTTCAGTTCACTTCCCAGAGTCACCATCCACAGACTTTCCTCAGGTGTCTCTAATCCACTCTGCCCTCCCTCTGCTGAAGCCCAGGGGAAGTGGCCGCAAATAAAATTTTGTGCATTGTTCCTTTAAGAGGTTCGCTGTGTCTCCAGCCATCTCTCTGTGGCAGACAGAACCATGCAGATTTTCACAACTGGGTGTTACCTAAGTTCCTTTCTACCTCTTGTGCTGTAGGCTGGGGAGCCCAGCTTGGGGTTTAGACCCAATGCTTCTTAAGGGGAACCCCCTGTCACTGAACTATCCCTCCAGAACTTCAGCTGCTGCCCCCTGAGATCCCAACCAGCCTTCTCACAACTCCTCTGCACTCCCTACCAGTGGTCTCATTGTGGTGACATGGTTTCTTCTGTCTGTCCTAGGTTATAAGGCTTCTCCCCAGCTACTGTTCAATTGGTTATTCAGGATTATTCCTCTATAAGTTGTGATTCCAGATTGGTCCTGAAAGGAGGTTAGGGTAGATTCCACTTACTCCTCCACCATCTCAAATATATTTATTGATTTGAGAGAGAGAGAGAAAAAAAAAAAAAACATTGATTGGTTGCTTCACAAATACACCCCAACTGGAGATTGAACTTGCAACCTAGGTATGTGCTCTGACTCCCTACCTTTTGGTGTATGGGATGACACTCCATACACCAACAGAGCCACATTTGCCAGGGCTTCATATTCATTTTGTGTTTGCTTTTTATCAGCTTCTTCTCTGAATTTGGACATAAACTCTATGTAGAGAGAACTTAAAGGTAAATACTTACTATAAACCTAAACATTTCTTGCCTGATAATTATCCCAACATTGGCTTACATGAAATATAACTATAAACTGTGATTCTCTCTACATTATACATCTATGTATTAAAATTTTCTTTTCATCATTTACCTATAATTATTAACCAAGTGATCAAATCAAATTATTAAATAATTGGTGAATTTGTCCTTAATTTGGCCTAGATGCTCAGTTATGAATTTTAGTTTCAACATTCAAACCATCATCATCATAATTATAATTTTTACAACATCCTAAATTTATTGCAGTTGGTCATATTAAAGTAAGAGTTTTCAAACATTCACTAGCTGTCAGGCACCACTGAAATTACTTTGACATATATCAACACCATTTTGGACATTTTCTAAAATCATAGATGAAATTCAAGTAGAGAAGCAACTCTACAATTACTCCCAAAGAGCTAATGTTTCCAAGGTAACAGTTTTTTGGTGCTCCATTTGATAGGCTTAAAATAAAAATTATATCATCACACACCTCAATTATAGTTAATAAGAAGAGAATTTTTTTTCCCTAATGTGGAAGTTGACTAATAATATAAAAGTTGACATGGATAAAAAAACCTTGGTGACATTGATCCAGACTATAAAAGTTAGTCAAGAATTCTCCCTCCATTTGACTTCATTATTCATTAATGGCTGGCAAGGCTTAAATAATTAAATTCTGATAATTCATTAAATAATATTTACCAATCTTAATATAACTGGTAATACACAAAAGCCATTAATAAATTTAAATAATAAGACTAATAAGAAGGCATGATAACAGAAACACCTGAGAAGTTACACATCAGTAATTCATTGACTAAAATATTTTTCATTTCTTCCTAGAGATTCTTACATCTTGCTTATTTCATCAAAGACAGTTATTAATATAACCCACAAATTAGGAATAAACTTAATTGTATAACTGAAGCTATTTTAGACAATGTTGGTCAGATGTGCCAAACAAAGAAAAATTATTGAATGTTTAAAACTAATATTTAATTTATTACTTGTAAATAACTTTACAGATTCAACTGTAACTGAGTTTCTCCCTCTCCCCTACCCCTGTCCCTCCATCCCACTTCAGATATTAAGCACTGCTAGTTTTATCTGGTAAGCAAACACAAGTTCAGTTGAATGGGGCTAATTATTAATAAGGTCAATGAATTTTAACTTTATATAAGCTGTTAAAAAATACTCTACTGACAATTAACTTCAAGTGAAGTACTGTGCTGAACATTGTTTACAAAGTTCATAGAAATAAAAGAAATCCAAGGGCTATAAAGGAAATCAGAACAGTAACCTCCCAGCAGGCATCTTTATTGCCCATCTCTTAACCTGTCACTCCCACTCAATCCATTCTATATAATCAGTTCGACTTATTATATTACTACTTAAAGCATCATGTTCATTATGACATTCCCATTATTGGAATTCTAAACTAACTCATATACAAATATAGATGACAGTATTAAAAAAAACATGTATCTACAACTAGCTGTTCTAAGTGCTAAGGAGAAACAAAGCAGACTAAAATATGGGCCATATTTGTGGGTTGCTTACAGAATATACCATCAGAGAAGTCTTCCATGCAATTTCTATTTTAGAATAATCACTTTATTATTGTATAACATTTTGGAGCCTTTGAGCTAGTAAAGTTTGTATACTACCCTGTTATGTAACACAGTACTTTAGTTGTTTCATATACGTCAAGCTTATTTCTCTCAAACTCATTGTAAACTAACTAAAAATAAAATTTGTCTTTAACATCTCCCATAAGGCCTACCATAGGCTGGACTCACTGATGTTTAATAATTTTGCCTTAATTTTTATGAACTACACCTTCACTGTGAATTTTTTAAAAAGTGGAATTAGATTAATTATTCTTTTGATATAATTGAAAATTAAATAATTATTTTTTATTTTTTTGGTAAATGTATGTAGTTTTATAATCATGTACCACTGAAAATAAAATAATATAACTTTGTAAGCATTATCTGGCATTGTAAGCAATATTTAACACAAAAACTTTTTTATATCTTCCAGGATTGAAACAAGAAAGAGTAATGGTTTTTTTCAAATTTGCTCCAGAATTTCTACTATAAGAGAGATAAAATTTTCTCCAACTTTTATACTTTTTAGTGCCTACATCACTACATGTTTGTTTATGATTACAAATAATAAGTTTACCAATAATCCTTCTTAACTGTTTAGCTAGTTCAGAACTCCCCACTTTTGTTGTAACAGTGACATTTGACAAAAGCATAATGTATTATGATTAACATAGTGCTTTTTACTTTGAGTGAGTATTTTGTCTTATTTATTGTCATACCTCTTATTCTGACCCATGGAATAAGTTGGTCCTTGAGAAGAACTGGTTGAGTGGCTCATTGTATAGATAGATGGCATAGTCTCATGTATTCCTCACACTAACACAATTTTCCCCTTATTTTAGAGAATATAATAGAAGCTTTGAGGATGCTTACACAGTATCACAAAGGAAGTAGCTGACCAAGCTATTATTGCTCTTGGTCTTCTGATTCTAAAGTTTCTTTTGAACAACTGCTGCTGTTCTATCTTTTCTATAAGCTTAGAAAAGAAGTAAAACATGGGATAGTGAATCGAAAGACACTGTCTTTGTAGTGTTCTTTTGAAAGTTGAGAATTGATTTCTGGCCTGTATTTAATGTGATGCAGTTTTATGAAATGCACGGGAATGATACTTGGTTTACCTATTAATGATCAGTGGTATCAGGAGATCCACAGTGAGGAAAAAAAAAAAAAAAACCAGCAATGCTGGATTACAGGGCATCCTTCTAAATGGGTTTCTGAAAATTATTTGTAGTGAGCAAAGGGAACAGGGAGAGATAAACCTTTAACACCACACCATGTAGGATGAGCAGTGGTGCTCCTTAATCATTTAGACACATGGAAGGGTTGTTACACCTGCAGGCCTCACAACAGATTGTAGGAAATGTAACACCCCACATTGCCAGCTTGGGACTGCAAATTTGAATCTTTTTCCATTAGAGAAGTGAATCCCTGCTGCTTTTTAAACATTAAAACTTCACTGTTTCTTTGCAACAGTATGTTTTAGCTTGGAAAACATTAAATAAACTTCTGTAAATCAGGAAGTGAACTTTAAAAGTCTAGATCTGTAGCCGCAAAGGTTTGTTTGAAGCAGTGAAAGCTGAGGTGATTTCACAGCACCATGCCTTGTTGAAGAGTTTATGGAGTGAGTGCCATAAAGCATATTTCAGCAGAAGTGAAGTCAGCATGGGACCTGTTTTGTAAGTGACATAATGTGCTTTCCAGGCGATAAAACAACCATTGAACCAAAGTAGTCAAAGGTAGGAAACAATGAAAGCTCTGAGCTGAGGTGGCAGCAGTGGGAGAGCAAAGAAGCTGGGGGTATGAGTGTTTCTTTAAAAGGGCTGCTGTGAAATTTCCCTAGTGTGTGAAACATGAAACCAAAATAGAGCAGAACCAGACCCTCCTATTAAATCAAGTATAGGGAAGGTGAAGCTTTACTAGAGAAGTCTGATGTGCTTACCCTTACATGTGCCAAAAACTCCCTAAACATAGAACTTTGTCTTGTAAAAATCTTCGTATCATGTCACAATGCCCCATAGAAAGTCATTGTAATTGTTATAAAAAGAATTTTACTACCAGGCATTTTTTTTTCTTTTAAAATTTGTTTAATTTATGATTAAATGATAAGGATAATAGCTTGACCTGAAATATACACTTGAGTTAATTGTGAGATGATTTATTTTATTCATACAACTGGTGTTCAGATTCATCTGTTGCCACAAGAAATACAGAGGCTATAAGGATATAAAAATTTGACAAGTACTTTGTTCTTTGTATTCTCTCCAATTTAGTTCTCTGTCATATGCTTGGAAAAGACCTCTAGACATTAGATCATCTGTTCTATTTGAGTCAGGACAGCTTTTTACTACAGAGATTATAAGGCATCTGTCAACAATTTCCCGGAAAGGAGATCTGCAAGTCTCATTTAGTAGCCTGTTACATTGCCAGTGATCCTAATCCCACATCAACATGTCAAACATCTCATCCACTGATCCATACTCCAGGAATGTTTCATCAATAGTAATAACAATGATCATGAGCAACCTAAATCCCATCAGCTAAAGTTTAAACACATCTCCAGATGGCTGGCAATTAAAGAGCATGCTTGGTATAATAATCCCTTATATATTTAAGACTTTTATTTGTCCTTGGCAAGGATATCATAGAATGTAATGCACAACTCTGGATGCAAAGATGATACAGATTGTCGAACCGCAATATAACTTGCATTAGAGCTGGTTTACTTTTAATGATTGTGCATGTGCTCTCATCCATTCATAATCTTTCTTTCTGTGCTGTGATCCACAGCGTAAAGTTTAGAGATAACTAGCTGAGGTTAAAGTACAGTCTTTCTCATTGGAAGTGCCTGTATCTTAATTAGCATGGTGGTCATTCAAAGCTCCCTAAATTATATAAGCATATAGCTTTGGAAGCAAAGTCTCAACATTGTACTTTTAGCACATGTTGTTAACCATTGAGACAGGCACTTAGGCAGCAAAATGTGGCATAAAGAGAACTAAGCCAATGGCTCGAAGCTCTTTGGCTTCTGCTCCTGACTGATTGAGACAACATCACCTGTAGCATATCACAGAGAATTCAGCTGCACAGGCAATGTAGTGTGTGAGGAGGGGGAACTTAACTAAGTCTGCCCACACTGAGAACCAGAACTTTGACTCTAATAATCAGAATGTTTTCACCCTGTGCATCCATGTGCCTAAATAATTTGATAGCTACAGCCTTTTGTTTTGTTTTGTTACTTAGTTTATAAAGGTGACTAAAGTGTTTTGTGAAAGTGATTGTACCTGGGAACTAAGACATACACACATAAATGACCCTACAGAGGATAAAGGACCTATTGAAAGATTGTTAGTCTCATTTTCACCAAATTAAAAAACAAAACAAAACTATTAAAGCCCTTTTTGTGAACTCTTTTTTTCTTATTAATGAACATAAAATAATTTCTTTCAGAGGTAACATGTTATCTTGTCCCAAACTGTCACAGTTAGGAGAGCCATTTATTATTTTAGGTCTCTTTTTGTTAATCACAGGAAGTTTTTATGCATTATCTCATGCAGAGTCTTTGCTTCATAATTTTTATTAGTTGATTTTTATATGGAGATTTTGCCTTCCTCTAGCATACTCTTGCTGGTTAATCAAATAAATTCTGTGGTGGATCACTGCCTCTCTTTTTAAACAATCCACATAGATTTAACTCATTCTTTTTCCAAGTCTTTTCATTTCAGTCATCTGAAGTGAAATCTCTTTCCTGCTAAGACTCTGATGCACAAATATAATTGATTATAATATCTATAGCACAGATATGTCCTTACTAATCACAAATTTCTACTCAAAATGATGTGATAATTTTTGCTAATATTAAAGAATGAGGCATGGTCAGTTTTTTTCATTATGCTCCATACTGACCACTTTTATGATCCTTGGGTACAATATAGGTTTTAGGTATTTGGCTAGAACTCTAAGATTCCATATCATTAGCTCCATATAATACATGACATATTTTAAGTGTAGAAAAGTTCTCTACTTTGGTTACATTTCATTCTGTGCATTTATTCTGAATTCCCTTTCCTAAATTATCTTTTTTGTGTGGGGGAGCGACTGAGAGTATACTCTTCCTCCCCCACCCCCTTAATGCTGCACTTGACTATCTGTCCTTTGTTTTGTGAATTCAACTCTTTCTTTTGACTAAAAAAAAACACACCTATCCCAACATTATTAGATGCAAATGGTAAAACTCCAATTTGTTCCAAGACCAATAACATTCCAGGGTTACTTCTTAGTATCTTCTCTGTCTTAGTACAGATTTTACTCATCCAGTGACACATATAGCCTATTGCCTTATACTCACAGCACAGTGAAAACTGCATCTTTCAAAGGTCCTATTATGATTTTTTTCTTTTTTAAAATTAAATCGTACTATGAGGAATCCCTTGGGTCCCTTTTCTTGCCAGGACTCTGTTTGAAAAAGAAGTTTTCTAAAAGCACACTTAAACTTCCTCTAGAAAAAATAATTCTGATTTTCCTTTTCAAACATTTATTTTTCTTACTTTCATAATTAGAAGGTGTAGGTGGAAGAGGTGGGTCTACCAAGAATGAGTGTAATTCTGGGTATGTCGAGAAAAGCATAATGAAGATGGAAAATCAAATTTTAAAAAAAGACAGTTAAGTCAAGGCAGATATACAAGAGGGAAGAGATGAAAAAGCTACTAAGCAGGACAGTCATACAGAATTATTAAACAGAGCACTACATGCCCAGTACAAAAATGCACCCTACTCAAATCATGTCTGTGATCAAAAGCCAGGGGGCATATGGCTAAATTGTCTTAGTGTAACTTCAAGATGATGTACAGTAGTAAACTAAAGCCAGGAATGAGTTCCAAGTCTTGGAAATAAAACACTATTTTTTCAGTAACCAAATTTTTTTTTTCAAATATCATCATTGGACATGTTTTAGAAAGTAAGGAGAACTTATAAAGTAGTCTGGTGGCTTTAACTATATCACAAGAGGATCTTTATTTTTACTCAAAGGTTAAAAATGACCTGGAAAAAAAGTAAACCCTAATGATAATAACAAAGTGCAATCTGAGTATTATAACCCCCACATGGTCTAATCTGTGTATAATCTAGATCTCAATTTGGATTCTTGATACTGTTTTCTTTAAAATACCTTCAGCAAGTATTGTGATGCAGTGGATATCATTGGTTTGAAAAAGTTGAGATAAGTCCTTCCTGATTATTAACAAAATTTCCCCAGGAGTTCTGAGTCCACAGTCACTGAAGAAGAAACACCTCCCGATCTTTCAGTTGGTAGCAGCAGAAATTTATTTTCAGATATGTGTTTTTTAATATTGGTATTAAGAGACATGTTGTTTTCAGTCTGGTCTGATAGGGTCCATTGAAGCGTAGCTTATTACCCATTTCCATTGAACAATAAAAAGTCCCCAGTTATTTTGAACTGAGAAAGCTTACAGTTGCTTCCATATGCTTGTAATATCTTTGTTCATCCAAGCACAACTTCTGATTCTTTTACATTCAATCCAATCTCAAGGGCTATAGTCTAAATTTTATTTTGTCAACTTATGAAATTTTATTTCCTGATTCTATTCTGAAAATCTTGTCCTTTTTCACAGTACTTGGCTTCAGAGTTTTCTTTTTTTTTAAATATTTTCTGTTTTTACATATTATTTTGACATACTGAGCTCTTTCTTCTTCATAGAGAAATAATGTAAAAATAAGATTCTCTTCTGCCATTTTTATTCTTTTAAAAAATCATTATTATTTGCACCTCAGGTTTACATATAAGTTTATAAGTTTGTGTAGCTATTTGTTTTAAACAGAAAAGTTCTAAGTGTTACTTTTTTCTAGTTTGAAAATTTGAACAACTTTCTGTTGCTCAGTACTTCCTAACATCAGGATTAATACTTCTGCTTATGGAATAGAACATTACCCAATATTTTTCCCCCAGAGTCTATTGCTAGAAGTTCGTGAACTTTCCATGTTTGTTTGTTTGTTTTACATGACATGGAAGGCTAACTATTCAGTGAAATAATTTGCCCTTAGGAGGTACACATGAGTTTCATTTAGCCTAAAATCTAGGATCAACTGATCAAGTCAGGTTATTATACTGTATCAATTTAATTTCCTAAGACAGTTATGCTTTGAGAAGCAAATCACTAAATTCTGAATTTGTGTGATTAAAATTTTTTTTTCTTGTTTGAGAGGTAGAGCTCAAAGCAGGTTTTCTTTTTCTCACTTTTCCAGAAAAGTAATACTTGTAAAAAGATTTTATTTATTTATTTTAGAGAGAGGGGAAGGTAGGGAGAAAAAGAGGAAAACAAACATCAATATAAGAAATATTGATCAGTTGCCTCCCTCATGCACCCCAGCAGGGCACCAGGCCCACACCCAAGCATGAGCGCTCACTGGGAATCAAACTGGCAACCTTTCAGTTTGCAGGATGGCACTCAACCAACTAAGCCATGCAGGCCAGGGCAAAAAAATATATAATATTTAATGCTACCTCATATTTAGATTGAGGTAAAAATAATATTACAGGTCTTCTAAAATAGACTCTTCAACATCAGAGACCATGTTTTATTTTTTTCTGAACCATCAATGCCTAGCAAAATGTCTAATATATAGTAAGTGCTAACCTAATAAATGTTTAGTGATGATCTTTAAAAACTAAAATTGTGTGTATTGCAAGAAAAAAATATATAACACTCTATAAAAGAGAGGTAAAGACTGTGAAGTATCAGTTCACATTTTCTAGGGAGAAAGATCTCACCTATTTTTTAGTTATATGGATTTTGATGATCCAAGATGAATAAAATTATTCTCTCATTATCCAACTAATAAAATAAATAAAATAAAATAAGCTTCTGCCTATCTACTTTTGTCTCACTTATAATTTAGTTCAATAATAAAGAACAATAGCAATTAAAAATATTTGTTTCATTCTTAACTAGTAAACCAAATATAATAAATTTAATTTGATCAAACAGAAAGCTAGTCTACATTTATTCACCAGTGAAATATAATCTAATATGTATTCTAGAGATTTATATGTTAATCTTTAGGATGTTTATCATAGCATCTTTCTAAAAAAAAAAAAAAGGACTAATAAAGAAGTATCATATACATGAATGCCATTGAGGATTTGTCATAAAATTGTAACTTTTAATAATATTTTAAAGAATAAAATCTGACTTCAGGGTAAGTACTGGGATCTCCAGAGAACTAAAGCAACATGCATACCAAGTTCTAGTAGTCATTCTGGAACTATCTCCACAATATAGTAATTTTTAAATTTATAGCTGAATTACAGCATTTTCTTTTAGTTTGGATAATGCCTCATTGAATCACTCATGCATTAAAAACTAAGCAGCAAGTTGAATCTGCCTTGACATATATTGAGAATTCTAAATTCAAATTTATGAAATGTGGGAGTTAGTAACAGAAAAGAGCTTTGTCAAACTCTACTGCAATTTCATGAAGAAGTCAAGAAGAAGAAATTTCTCTCTTTGATCTTTTCATCTATTCATGTCAAAATACCTTATCTGTCAAACTAGGAAAATCTTGTCATTTATTTTGTAATTTGTTCAATTTGAAATTTAACTATCTTGACATAACATAATTTAGTTTTATTTCTAAACTGGGAATAATTTTATCTAATCAAAATCAATCTACAAGTTTGTCTCACAATTAAAAAGAAATATTGTAACAGAAAACATTGAGACTGCTTTTCTTTTTCTTCTTGAGATGGAAACCAGCCACCATCTCAGGGATCCCAAGGCAGAAGAAGAGCCCAGGCCACATGTAGGAATCTTGGTTGACAATCAAGTTGAACCCAGTTTAAGTCATCCTCTCCTAGCTTCAGAATGTGGATTAAATTCTTTTAAAAGATTCCAAAAATCTTCAGTATCCTCAACTATATAAGTCTTCCTGGCTAAGAACCAGGACATTGAGGAACTGAAACAAGTCATCCCTCACTGTGTGCCCTGACAAAATTCCTGACCCAAAGAATAGGCAATTGTTATTGTTTTACATCAGCAAATTTTAGATTAGTGAATATATAAAATATATTGAACAAAATGACATAATGTAGCTTAATATTTTTAGAGAAATAAATAAATTTATTTATTAAAAAATATCTGGGTACTATTAGTAGCATATTACGTCTTGTTAATGCTATGAACATTATTTATAAAACATAAATTTATATTTCTATTTCATAGCTAAGTCTTAGGCCACATATAAAGCAAAGATTGAGTACAATTGTTAAAGAACAATTAAGAATTGATTTTGAGTGTTAGAATAATCAGGTTACTGGAATGTATAGCGCAAAACCAATTAATCTAAGTCCCATTCCTTTGAAAGGAGGTGTTTGTGCAGACAGAATAATTCACTGTGGCAATCAGAGGATTTAGTGGAGATGTGCGTTCACAGGTGGCAGCAGAGATGGTTGACCAGAAGGAAGAAAGGATGAGGAAATCAAGTAAGCATATCCCAGAGGCAGCATCACCAGAGAGCTGGTCAGTTAGCTATGAGGCAGGTGAACAGGCCCAAGTAGTTCTTACTTTGTCTCTTACTACATGCAGTATGGTCTTTGGAGGTTCCTGAGTTTTGTACGATAAGTAACTTTTGTAGACATAGGCTTGAGGAGGAGTGCAGACCCCTATAAGCAAAGGAGAATAGGTCTTGAACCACAACCATATGAATTGCTGTGAATAAGGTTAGTATGGGACTGTGGGGATGGGTAAAGGGTTTTTGTGTGTTGACCAGGGATAGCAAACTATTCCTCTCCTGTCCATGGACAGTAAAATAAAAGGATCATGTTTTTAACAATTGAATAAAATATTATAAGTGATTGTTTAGTAACAGACTCCATATATCCAGGTAATATTTAAAGCATTAAACTGTTAATTGATCTTTCTTAGAAGACAATGACATGAGAAAAAAAGGAGAAAATAATATTAGAGCATGCCAGCTTTAATAAAATATCAAACACTGGTATACTAGACAGTGAATGATCTCATGCTGCCCATACTACTGTTAATGGAGCCCTAGAAGGGAGAAGTAATTCAACAAATAGTTTTCACTTAAAGGAAACTTTATAAACTTAAGCAATCAATTTCTCATATGGAAGGCTAAGTAAACTATAATTTCTTTTTCTGATTCCTGGAAACTAAAAGATGCTTTTGTTTAATCTCAATGTTTAGAGTTTAATAGTGTTGTTTTCCCTTTTCTTTCATGTACTAACTCAACATGTAATGTTTTTTCTCAGTAGTCAAGGACAGATGAAAAATGAACACAGCTGTATGATAAATGGTAGCCCAGTGCTTCTTACATATTTGACAATTATGCATCAATTTTCAGTTTCAACTGTGTTTACTTCTGCAGAAACTTCCCTCAAATAAGAACTCTCATTCTTCATTCTCCATTACACCCAATATCTTCCATGCTTGTTTGTGATACAATTAGCAACTGTTTTTATAGACCCTTTTCTATTTGCCAGCTATGTAGTAACTGAACTCTAATAATTCTCCTAAGGGAATAATATTCTTTTCTCTATGTTATATGTGAGGAGAGTGAGCACAGAGACCATAAACAGTTTTCACAAACATTAACAAGCAGAAAATCTATCTCTAGCACAAAAACTCTTAACTGCTACCCTATAAAGTTCACTGTTAACTGTGCTTGTAAATCATGTCCCTACACTGTACAATTCACACAAAGTAATTATATGTGCATGATGTGACAACTTATACGCCACTGAGGATTTTTATTTTTCAGAACATTTCACGCCCTGGCTGGTGTGTCTCGGTGGATTGAGCTCTGGCCTATGAACCAGAAGGTTGCTGGTTTGGTTTTCTGTCAGGGCACATACCTAGGTTGCAGACCAGGTCCCTAGTTGGGGGCATGCAAGAGGCAATCGATCCCATATCTCTCACACATCGATGTTTCTCTCCCTTTCTTTCTCCCTCTATTCTTTTCTCTCTAAAAATTAATAAATAGAATAAAGACCTAAGACCTAAGTCAAGTGTTAACTATCTAATCAAAATCATTAGAAACTATGAATCATATTGATCATGGTAACGAAACTTTAGGAAAAGAGAAAAGAGTATATAAAATTTATATTATATTTGTTCTCTTTTATGTAGCTTCAAACTTTGCACTTTTAAAAGAACATTCCCAGGAGAAGGGGTGTGACTTTCATGTATGCTTTGGAAATAGATTTCAAGAATACAAGAAAAGAAATAAAAGGCAGAATAACATAGTCATTTCCACACATTGCCACTCATTGAATCTGGTTCCTTGGATGTGAGGCCAAGGCTCAGGTTGAGAAGGACTTTGAGCTTGCCCTACCCTTTCAGCCAGCATAGTTATTTCAACCATTTTCTATTTTCAGGGAACATGGTCCTGTGACCAGGGTAGAAGGAGCTGTGAGATGTCAATCAGCTACTCTGAAAGCAAAATAGCTACCAGGTCCAGGATTGCAATTTATAAAAGGAAAGAACATCCCTTAATCTGAAAAGATACTCTCAGCACACAGACTCCTATAGGAGAATCTAAGATAGTATCAATCGATAATCACCAGGTTACAGTTTGACAAGAGATCAGGGACTCTGGAAACTTGTGCCTACCCTTAAATAAGCTCCCTTCTAGGAAAAACTCCCAAGACCCATCATTCCTCATTCTGAAAAGGAATAAAGGTGGTTAAATGATCTCTGGCTTCACCCTTCACTGAAAAGCTTACTTCTTAGTATCTGACAATTTCTCAGGGTCCAAGCCCACAATTGAGTTATCTTTCAGAAATCTCACTAATAAAAGCCTTGTACTTTTTTAGAAAATTATTTTTAGAAGTATAATTGTAGTTTTGGTGACAGAAAAAAAAGAAAAAAGAAAAATATTTCCTCTTATCAGCAGTGAGGTCAAATTATCAAGAAAATGCTGTTATTATTCTCACTGCCAGTTTTCATTGTTTTTCGGTTCACTTGGCTGTAAAATGCACAATTAAGGTATTTTCCAGAGTCTTATAAGGGAAAATCTGAAGCATAATGTTAAATGAATTAGTCATATTTGAAAATAAGAAGTTTAATGATGATCCTAAATGTTCTGTATTCTTTTTTGAGAGGTAAGTGGGTGTTAAATTATACATAAAATTGCTTCTTGTGAAAGAAATATATTATCAAAAATCTTTTTGAAAGTTAAATATATTCTCATAACTAAATTTTGTAAAAGAAAAATTTGACAAAGAATGATTTGATTTCTAATTGTTGAAAAAAATTTTTTTTCGTTAATTAATTTTTACCGGGCACAAAATTCAAACAAATTATTTGAAATAATCCTGGGACAATAGTTGTATTCATTTGAAAGAAAAATAAGTTTTATATTTTATTAAGTTTTTTTAAAGACATGCCAATTATAAAGAGATGTGGAGATGTACTTTTTTAAAACAAAAAGTTTCAAGTAGTTAAAGGGAAATATAAAAACTTAAAGCTAATAATCCTTGGGATTGACAGGATTTGGGGAGGAAACTGGATATATTTTATGATGGAAATCTTAATGCTAGAACTTATGACTTACCGTTTTCTCATTTAATAACATTTATTCCTAAGCCTTGTTTTCTTAAGCTAAAAAATCTAGATCAATAAGCCCTACCTAGCTCTATAAAAAAGGCCACTTTCTGAAATAATAAAATTTCTGTTCAGTTAACTGATGTCCCCTCTCTAGGTTTTGCTTGGAGGTTGGAGTTTAATGGGGCAATAAATGGCTAGAATTAATGAAACAATATATAAAGATTCATTATATTACTTACACTGGTAGGAATCAGATCTTTATTCTTTTTTTACCTATTCTGCATTAATTCATTTCGATCTAACAGATATCTATTTTGTGCCACACCTTGAAGTTTAAGAGACAAATATGATAGAATGCCTTTTAATAAATAGTTTGAAGCATTAATGGAGAGAAGTTTTTTAAGGAAAAACAAAAGATTTGATCTTGTGTTATTACTAAAATAGAGTTAGAAGAGAAAAATATTCTATAACACATTCAAAAAGTGGTGCTGGATATTACTCCTAATTGCACAAAAACTCTGCAAGGTAAATATTAAGTAGTAATAATTACATTTAATTTTATAATTGAGAAAATGGTTATTTTAGAGATATTGTGACTTGTTTAAAATCATACAGTTTTGATGGAAACCTGACTTGGACCAAGGTGGATCCCACCTCACTAATGCTTTCTTACTGTGTTCTCTTCTTCTGAAGCAGCATGTGATCAAATTCCTGTGAACCCAATTTCAGGAGTGAGATTTAGCCTGCACCCTTCAGGAGAATAAAAGGAGAACCTTTCAAGAATCTGACTTGGGGATTGGCTGCAACTTATAATACTACACATGACTTAAACTTAAATTAAAAATAGAAAGGTGGAATAAGATAAACACAGAACTTTTTGTCTCAATAGTCAGATGACTAATAAAGGAATATGTGTTTGATTGTATGTGTGTCAAAAACAAGAATTTTAGAAGAACATATGTAAGAATGATTTTTAACACAGTCTGTTTTGAGGAATGGATTTTGGTTCCCTCGAGTTGATCTGAAGATCACACCTTAACACTGACATGACTTACTAATGGAAGAATTACATGAAGCTTATTTTTAACATTGTATTTATAAATTAAAAGTCAGTACAAATTTATCATGATTAAGGGCATAGATTTTATAGTCCTGCAAACCGAGGTTCAAACCTCATTTCTTAAATTCTTAGTGATTTTGAGCAAATAACGTCCTTGTACCTCTTTTCTTATTTGTATCATTGGGAAATTACAAGCCATTCTACAGAGAGGTTTTTTTGGTGCAGACGTAAGAATATATTAGTGCATGCCTGAAAGATGTATTAACAAATTATTTTTTATTATTATAGTTATTTTGTATTACTACTACTGTTGTTTTCATCATGTTTACTATTATTTTTGTTGTCATAAATACCTAATACATACAGTATTGTTGTATAGATCAGTTTTATTATAATCCTGGATAAAATTAAGACCGTTTATTCTAAAGACCTATAAAAGAGCATGAGTTTTTGGTTTTTTTTTAACTTGAAATTTGGAACTTCTTTGTCACATTGATACTTTAGATCTTATTATATACAAATAAATACATAGATTCATTCTTGAGCCAGTTTTCATGAGAAGCAGGTGCTAAATAAATAGACAAAACTGAGTTTAATGCATTTTTAAGCCCCTTATATCATAACAATGGGCTAAATTTGCAGGATTTATGGGCTAAGGATGGTAGTAGGATTGAACCTTTTAGACTTATGATATCTCTATGGAGATTTAGATTTATTCATAATTGTATTAGGTTTGGTGACAAACTTACCCACTTAGAACTCCTGAAAGTAGAAAAATTACCAGTTGTGAGAGACATTTTCTCAGCATTTGTAGAAAATTGTAAATTGTATTACTCTGTGGGACAGAATGTAACAATAAATGAAATGTTTATTCTTTTTGTTTTTATATTTCTTTAGTAATTTGCAGTGTTTTATTTTTTCATTTTTATTATTTTGTATTTTAGCACATAGCAGTAATAAATGTATCTTTTGGATACATGTGACCAAAGCTGTAACTTTTTTGACTGTGACCTCCCTCAGCAGGCTTAAGGACAGACACCATAGCTAACACAGACATAAGCCCGGCCTGAAGAAGGATTAACAGATTTGTCTGAGCGGTAATGATAGAGAAGGAGGTAATAGTAAGGAAGCTACCTTGACCTATATCAGCAATTCCCCATAACAGGAAATGTAGTGTTGAGAGTCATAAAGAACATGCAAAAGAGAAAGTAGTGGGAAAGCTAATAGAACCAATTAACCCACACTGGGATTTAAATTTGATAAACTTCTTTCTGAGAATCATTAGGATGTATCAGAACACAGTATTGGAGTCAGATAGATTAGGGTTCCTGTTTTTGTTTTTTTGGAAGTGAACTATTATACATTTGGAAAACTTTTTACTACCCTCAAACCTCATTCTCCTTCGTTTTAAAATGAGAGTACTATGAACTCATACACTTGTGAAGGTTTATGTAATAACGTAATAGGGTGGGTCTGGCTAGATCGCTGGGGAGCAGAGGAGAGGACCCCCAAAGCAGTGTGACAACCTGCACCTCTCCCCCCAAGGGAGGGGGTTGCAGAAAGTGCTGGAGGCAGCAGGACACAGCAGCCAACTGAGCCCATGTTCCCCTGAGAGGGGAGCCGGGAAGTGTCAGAGGAGGCACGAAAAGGCTACACTCCCCAAAGTGAAGAAGGGGTTAAAGGAAGCCAACCCCAAAGCTGCAAATGGAATCAGCAGCCTGGAGAAGACATGCCCTCAGCAACTGTAAACAAAAGCAACACAGTTCCACTAGGGCTGGCTTGTGCCTCTGCATGTGGCTGGGAAACTCTACCCGCTCCCAGGTCCTTGCAACTGGAAGAGGGGCAGAGACTCTGTGCGGGCTGACGCCTGTGGTGGACGTTGGCCTGAACTGGTTGGGATTTGGACACTGTGTGGGATTTGGGGGGAAAGATTTATAATGGTGGGTATGCAGGAGCTCGCTCTGTCTTCCTCACACCTCACCCCTGGTTGGGGTAGGGCAGGGAGCACTCACGGGGCTGGCAGGAGGCTAGCTCGGCTTGCGGCTCTCGCCTTGCCTTGCTCGCACGATCTGGAGCAGGCCTGCACGCTGGGCCATGTGCCTCACTGTGCTCCTGTCCACGGGCTGCTGCTGCTCCACGCCGTAAGGCACTGGCCGACGGGGCCGCTTCTCATGGCAAGCGTCTGGGACGGCTTCTATTCTCTTGCTCTGAGAGCAGATGGAGGCACCGGGTTCCTCAACCCCAGGGGTGTGAGCAGCCTCGGGTGCTGGGGCCCCACAAGGGAGCTCCTTGCATGACCAACTCCAGTGATCTGACACGGCACCCTTGCCGGGGGTGGGGTGGGGTGGGGGTGGGGGTTGGCTGTACGAAGCAATGGTGATGCTGGAACCCACCAGTGCACACCCCAGAGAGAGAGCCTGAGGGTGGAGACTCGTTCCTGTAGAAGCCTTTGTCTCCAAAAGGGCAGATACCCATGGAGGGGGACCTCTGGGCATGGGTTTAGATTTCAGTCTTTTGGAATAAAAAGGGGAGATTCCTGTGTTTTGCAGAAGAGGTTGGCTTGGGACAGGGATGCCCCCAGCTCTCCCAAATTGGGAGCCCTGTTAATAAAAAGCGTTTTCCTTCCCCACAAATCTTCGTGTTGTGCTTGTACACGGCGGCAGGCAGCAGCACCGCAGGCTGCTGGGTCACACTTGTGCTACATTATACTCTCCATGAAGAAAATAGAGAAATGATCCATAGAATTGTGGTGAGATTAAACACATCCAAAATACATAGTAAGCACTTCATATGTTACCAATGATTTAATATTAGTTTTTCTTCTCCCTCTCTTAGGTCTAATGATTAATTAATAACCCCAGGAGAGGAGGGTGAACAGGTGTTCATCCATAGCAGCTATGCCTGTCGAGGCCCTCCATTTAACTTTTGTGACACACTAGTTGGGAAATACTGGGCTAATTATGTGTTGTCACAAAGAGCACTAACCATAGAGAGTTTGAACACATTCTAATATCCAACCTCTTTGAGGTGTTGCCAGGTCAATGAAAATGTGCTGATGATATGAGTCTGTTATATTTTTAATCATATTTTGTTATTGCACAAGTGTGTACATAAAAGAAACAATAGCTTACTCATCATGAGAAACACCCATAGCCTAAACATGTGCACTATCTCAGTTATGTTGCTCCCAAATGTTCACACACAGTAAAAGAAAAAGACAATGACTTGTTCAATCAAAATAAATAAATTTGATGATCTTGGATAAATGAATGCTATCTAAATTATAATTTCTTAACTATATTATCTATTGATAAACATTAGGTTGGGCAAGGTGATTAGTATCTATACTCTATTTTCTATTTCTCTCTCTTAACCTTTGACCAAATATACAATTTTATGGTACTTTTATTGGGGCAAATATACACAAATACCTTGGACACTGAATTAATTCAAAATTGTTTTTGCTCTCTCTAGGACATCTAATTCCTTTCAATCACTTTGCAAGAAATAACTGTGCACAATTACTATATTCCACAAACAGCTCGAGGTACAGGGGCTACAATTGCAAACCAGCAAATGATACTCTTGCGCTCCAAGAGATGATGTTGGGTAGGGCGGGGTGGAGCAGGCTGGCTGAGAAGACAGAACAAAACATGTAAACAAATAAAATAATAAATAAATGTACACAATAAAGAAAATACAATAGATAGTTACTAAAAGATACTCCGTAGAGAGTGCATCACTAATGAGGAAATGTGGGTGGTAAGGCTTGCATTATTATAAAAAGTCATATGAGGAGAGGTGGAGAAAAGGTTTCCTAGGTTAAAGATCAGAAAGCACAGAGACCTCAGGAAGAAGTTCAGCTTGTGGGAAGAGCATTAAAAGGCTGACCTGACAGCGGTGAAACCATCAGGGCAGTGGGCCAGTTAGGCAGTAGCCAAATAATGTATTATTTCTAAGGCAAAAGTCAAAGTGATGGATTTTATTCTAGAAGTTTGGGAAGAAGGCTAGCAGGATAGTTTTATGTAAGGGAATACATGATTTGATTTGTAGCTTAAAAAATTACTCTGGCTGCTCTGTAAAGAAATTGTAAGGGAACAGACAGGATCAGTTACATAATTTACAAGGTACAGTGAAAAATGAAAATACAAGATCCCTTTTTCAAAATAATTAAGAATTTCAAGAGTGACAACAACGCATTGAGCCAAGTGCAGGGTCCTGCTCTGTGTAATGTCCTGTGTTATTAAAACAGACTCTACTTCCATGAAGCTTCATCTAGGTTCTGGGTTCTGAATTCTGGGTTTGTTCTCTCTCTCTCTCCCCTTCTCTGATGCTCATGAGCTCTAAAGTTGAAACTAAATGTAGAATTGGACTTCGGTTTATAACCATGGCAAACTTATTTGTGAAAAGTAGAAGCTGTGAGTAAGCAGAATAAACCAGCAATCTGAGAAGGCAAGAGAGACATAGAAAAAAAAAGAAAGAAACTCTTCATATGAGAGAGATGATGAAGACCTGAATTGAACTGGAACAGGGAGTTCATGTTTGCCACATTTATTAAATACCATGGGAGGTGTTTCAAATGGAAGAGTGCAGTCTTATAATATTTTGATTAGATCTATCCCTAGCAGATTTTAAGGTATAGTTTTGGCATGGAAAACAGGCAGTTTGACAAGTTGAACATGAGAAGATACACACTTCAAAAGGTATTTTACTGTCTAATCATGTGTTTGGTATTATATACTAAATTTTCTATTCTTAAAATTTAGTATATCTTAGTATGCAGACTATCTTAATCAGAATCATGAGGTAATGAATGGAGGGGAGGAGAGCTTATGTAAACATAGATTGTGGGCTCCATTTGAGGCATACTTATTACATTATAAAATTTAAATTATCTTCTTTTTCCCTTTCCTTTATCACTACCACCAGAAATGATCCAAGCATAATTCCCAGCAAGAATTTTCTCATTCACTCCATCCCCATCTAGTTAAAGTTTGCCTCCTATAACCCTCATTTCTTTTTTAAGTGTTTACCTTCCCCAGGATTACTGAGAATGAAAATGCTTATTCATTTCAGGAGAAACCACAGGACTGTGACCTTAGGCTCTGACCTTATCACAGCGATTAATATTATTATACAATAATCAACCAGGTATATATAGGTTACTCAGATTTACATGACCTTGAGACTTGGTCAGGGAACCTAAATTACAGGTGGAGCAGCACAAGAAGTCAGGCTGAGGTTCGCTGGGTTGGAGGGAGACTAGAGTTTGTCACTCCAAAATATGCCTTTTGAGATATTGATTATTTTAAGCTGGTTATTTTTAAGAAACAAAAGACTCAGAAAGAACCCTTAACCTTTTCTATTTACCTGCTTAAAGGAATTCAGATTGAAAAACCTGCTTCAGAAAGGGAACCTTAGCATATACAGTTTAGCATATTCACCTTAATATATGAATTGAGAGTGTAGCAGACAGGAAGAAATCTACCAAAGCCTGTTTGTTGGACTTTCTTCTGTGTCCCATTGTTTCTGGATGGCTTGGAAAGAATTTATTTACCACATGTTTGCTCTTTCTTATCTACCTGTGAATTGGCTACTTTCACTTTGAAATCCCAGATCTCTGACTCCAGAATGGCATCTAGGCCTTAACTGTACAATGTGTCCTCAGGTCTCATATTTTTAATGGAACAGGATCCTATATGTACATATGTAATAAATTTGGTAATTTTCTCATGTTAATCTGCCTCGTGTTAATTTGATTATTAGTTCATTCAGAAGAATTTTGAAAGGACAAAATTTGTTTTTCTGTCCCCACAGGTTTTTCTCAAAGATTGTGCTTTTTGTATGTACATCATGTACTTAGTCAGACGTCTAGGTATTCTCTATGACTGTGTAAAAGTGAAAACAAACTATGTTTATAGGTACAGTGCTGTTAATCCATTAAATAAAGATCCTTTCTTATTGCTTAAAAAGCAAAGTCTATGGAGACTTATCCTGGACCCAATCACATACAATTTACATAACCAAAAAAATAGGATTTTGTCATTTTCCCCATGAATAATGAATAGCACTTGCTTTATATTTCTAAAAATAAAAGACATTTCAAAGAGATTTTTCTCCCAAATAAAAGTTTCTTCCAAAAATAATTCACACCTCCACTTCTTGGGAGATAGAAGACTTAAAAACATAGTGCAACTTAGAAAGGAAAGTTTTTGCAGATTGTTCTCAAAGGTAGGCTTAATTTCCATTAACAGCATACATATTATATATATGTATGTGTATATATATACATATATATATATATGAATGAAATCTATGGACTTAATGCCACTTTAAAACATAGGCATGAACTCTTTTTTTTCTGTCTTTCATGCATAAGCATTTCTAATATCATTAAATATTAATACTAAACATAATTCAGTTTTGTACAATCATTCATTTCAGAAATGTCTAGTGGGTATATCCACTATATGCCCTAAAGTGCTAGGTTAATTGTAAGAAATGCAGGTCTTAGATTTCAAAGAACAAGTAGTTGGTATTGTTGATGTTTTTAGGTAGTTTTGGTTTACAGAGATGATTCAGGGCTATACTTTAAATAATATTGAAGTAAACTCTACATTTAATATAAAATTTTAGTTTTTCAGCATTTCAATTGTCTAACAAATGTACTATTATTGTTACAGACCTATTAAAATGTTATGCCTTCCAATCTAAAGTTAAAATACAAAACAATTCACTAAATTACAAACTTTGAATTGGAAACTCAAGACAAATTTGTTAGCTACTCTAATTTGCAAAATTCTCATAAATATTAATTATGCTTAAAATGCCAACTATGTACAATTATTCTTATAATATAAAACACAGTATTTCTAAGTACGTGATTTAATATATAATTCCTATAGTCTAAATATTGATTTAAAGTATGCACACCCACCACATAAATAATTATCCCAAAACATAAAAATCAGAATTTCCATGTCAATGCATTAATTCATATAAACCATTAAAAAATCTTTTCACATTACAGAATTTTTTTTCTTGTCTATAACACTAAAGATACATGCTGAGCCCAATGAATTACTATTTGTCATGCAAACTAAGTCTCTAAAACTTAAAAGAAGTTTGTGTCCTTGTATAAGCCACATTGTTACCTAATTCTTCCTAATTCCTTTAGTTTTTAGTCTGAATTCCCACTGAGAATTTTGCTTTTTCCTTTGACTGCTACATGGGCATTTCTTTGATTTTCTTAAAATATCTGTGTCCTCTCTTCATGCCTGAAGATTTGTTAATCCTATTTAATAGAGTCCTTCTTGTAATTCTTTTGTACTGTCTTGATTCTAACCTCCTCATTTGAATGTACACAAGTTTGCAATTGTTTCTTTTCTTCTGTTAAGTTTGTGCATATGTGTTTGCTATTTTTGCCATATTTTTCCTATGTGGTAGGACCACAACTGATATAGCTGTTAAAATAAAATCAGACTGAATTATTTTTACTTCACATGGTTTTGTATGTTTCTGTTGCACTATTCATCATGCTAATGACAAATGAAACCAACTAAATAGGCAGTATTAGTATAGAAAAAAATGTATCACAATAAAGAAAGTGTGACTCTATAGAACATATACTAGAAGCTGCACAATCAGATTTAGGAGAGAAATTAAATAAGTTCAGTTTTACTTTAAAAGCAGTCAACAACCAAAATTACAAGTCAAAAGAGAAGTCAGGGCTGTAGAAGTGGGAGCCAGCTGATTAGAAAATTATGAGATTTCCTGCAGGACTGAATTACCATATAGATGGGATACCATGAATTTTCAGTGGCCCTTACAAACACAGACATCTCCAGCAGTGCTCACTTTCCCTCATAGTTCTATGGAGGCTGTTGTTATCAGTAAGATTCATCTGATTAGACATTTTGATATTTGAAGACAATGAAGGGTACAACCATCCAGGAAAGCAGCGTGATAATTCTGTATTGGAATTAAAACGATTAGGAAAGACAAGGAAAACAGGATGGAACTATTGAGAAAAAAATGGAATGGTGTCACAAGTATCTTTTTGTGATACAGTCTTTCCTGTAAGCCAGCCTTTGATTCCTGCTCAGGTCACCTGGTCTGGGCCTTAAGGACCGAAGGCACCAAGTCACCTACATGACCACCAGTCTTACAGGTGACAGCAGCACTGAGGAATAACAAGAAGCCAACACAAGTGATTGTGCTATTCACTTGGCTTTTATTAATGCAGATTCAAACCAAATCTATGCTAACCTAATAATGATAATAAAATAAAAAAATAATCAGTAATAACATCACACAAGAGAATTGGGGGATAACAAACCCAAGTCCCAAGAGTGCAGTTCAGGTTCAATTTGGCAGGCAATTGGGTTTGGTGGACAATGTCTTGCAAGGCTAAGAACAGCAGAGCTCTTTCTCTCCTGAAGCTGACTACGCGGGATGTCTGAAAGTGACTTGCACTCTGGATACATCATCCATGGTCTGAAGTCCCTGGCTGGTTTGGCTCAGTGGATTGAGCATCGGCCTGCGAGCTAAGTGTCGCTGGTTTGATCTTCCAGTCAGGGCACATCAGAGAAGGAAAACTCTGACTCCAAAAAACCTCCGCTGCCTTGCGGCATACCTCTTCAGGGGAAAGGCTAAGGGAGTAAACCCCGACAGAAAATCCGGAGCCGGAGTCCCTAAGGCGGTTTGACGTTGTAGTCAACACCGGCAACTCCTGCGGCGCACCTGAAGCCAAGCTGTATTGACTCCGTCTTTCCCTTGGACCCTTCAGCTGCGAAGAGAGGGGGGGTCTGCTGCATGGGCAACAGCAGACCCTCCATATCACCCTGCCCAGGCTCTGTAGCTTCAGCTTCACTGGAGAGGACACTCCAGCGTTGATTCAACACGGGAGGAGACAGGTACCGTGTCACTCCCGAGTCGGACTGCACAGCCATTCTCGGCGGTGCAGATAGACTGTTAAGAAGCTACACCATCGTCTCTCGAGACGGACGGCTGCCAACAACAACTGTATTGAGCATGGTAAGAGGCTGTATCATTTCTCTGAGTCATTGCTGTACTGTGCATGTTCTAAACATGCCATCAGGTCCTGTTCTTCACAAATAGTCAAGAGACTGTTGATTTCTGTGAAATCAAAGAAAATGTATGATGGAAATAACAGAGGGAAGCAAGGAGAAGGATAGGCGATTGCCACCAGAAAGAAGGATGTATAAACTTAGTATTACAGAAATGGACTTCTGCAAGTTTTAGAGTGCAGTTTTGGCAGAAATGGAAAACTAAAATGAGCTGTATATGAAGATCACTAGAGTTAGAAAGGTCAAGAATGAAATGGTCTAGCTTGTTAAAAGGAGTTTCATGCTAGATTCCAGCCATCCTCAATGATCATGAAGTAGAAACTCTTCATGAATGAGAGTAGCTGGGAGTTCGACTAGGTACCAAAAATTATTATAAGAAGAGAGGTCAGCCCAATTTCATAAGCTTCCAGAGAAAAGGGTATTTTGCATCAGAATAATGAAGTAATTGTTGAGAAGCCTCACTAGGTGAAAGAAGAATATGACGTTTCTTATTATATTGAAATAGATATACTGGGGATGTAATGCCTTTAGTGGAAAGCCAAATTTTGCAGAAGTAGAAGTAATATTGAGTAAACAACTTGTGATAAAAGAGAGTTTGATTACTATATGACAGAAATGCCAGAGAGCAAAGTGGAAAGATTTTGGAAAGAGGAAAAGCAGGAGAATGGTTGGGTGGAAGAAACACAGGGAAGTATGAGGATTATTATATATTAAAGAAACTACAACAGGGTGATCTATATAATGGTAATTGATGAAAACAATAGGTGCTTTAGATTTATCAGGCTGCAAGGTTTACATAGAATTGCTTCTCGGAGTCCCTTGTATGATCAGTGGCCTAAACTCTCAATGCTTAGGGAAGTTTTGCCATATGCTTAAGCAGTCAGTTGCAGAGGAACTGGAGTGGAAGACCTTACTCTAAAATCTAGAAATGGTTGGTCAAAAGCTTTTATGATCTATTTATTTATCTACTTTTCCATTTTTATTATTAACTAATATTTAAATATTTATTAAAATTTAGAATCTATATACCTGGTTAGACTAGAAGGATTATAGGTTTCATACATTGTATGGATGTACAGTAGTCCCTCTCCATATCGTGTGTCACTCATTGCAGCCTCACTGTATCACAGGATATTTAAAAATATTATATTTAATTATTTATCATGGATTTTTTGCTATATCGCGGGATTTTGCAGTACTGTATATGTATTTATATGCGTAGTATTTGATTTTAATAATTTTTGCCTAAAATTTTTCAAAAAATATATAATAAATGATTCTAACATTAAAAGAATATTAAATCAAAATAAAATACTGCACACTGTTTACAGTACATATCTTTTTGCAGACAAACACATACATTACACTGAAAATGAGATGTACACGCGAGCTCGTTTGCCTACATGAGATTGTACACAGCACATGATTTTGGCTGATTGATGGAAGGTGACCAACCAGAGCACTGTCTTGTGTATCCTGGGTGCTGATTGGCTCAGTAACTGTAGCATCAGTCTGTCTGCTCTCCCACACTGTGCGCATACATTCAGCATCCTGCGTTGTCCACTTCACTCCTACCTCAGATCGCTGTGCGTAGTTTTGCTCTGTGGTGTTTTCAGAAATTTTCCTTAAAGACTGTATTCATTGCAAGCCCTATGATGCCACCCAAACATTCTGCATCTTCTAAGGATTCTGGCAGTGAACCCAAGCACCAGAGGAAGATGCTTACCATAAAAGAGAAGGTGGAACTTCTCAACATGTTGAAGGAAGTGAGAAGCTATGCATCTGTTGGCTGCCATTACAGGATCAACGAGTCTACGGTTCACTATATAAAAAAGGATGAGAAGAACATCAGGTCTATGGCATCAGTGACTTTCAACAAAACAGCAAAGAGGGTGGTTACTTCCCACAATAAGATCATTGTGAAGATGGAGTCTGGATTAGCTGTGTGGATAAACGATTGCAGAAAAAAGAATATCTCGCTGGATACAAACACCATCCAGGCAAAGGCCAAGCAACTGTATGATCATTTAGCAGCAAAAAGGGATGATCATGACAGTGATGAGAATGAAGAAGAGGACAATGACCATGATGCTAAAGCAGGACCTTCGAGTGCTTCTCCAACCAGACCAACCCCATTCACTGCCAGCAAGGGCTGATTTGACAAATTTCAGAAATGTTTTGAACTCAAGAGCATTTCTCTGCATGGAGAGGCTGCCTCTGCAGATAAAGCCAGAGCCGAGGAGTATGTGAAAAACATGTTCAAAGACATCAAGAAAGGAGGCTATAAGTCTGAACAAGTTTTCAACATGGATGAAATGGGCTTATTCTGGAAACAGATGCCGTCTCGCACTTTCATTATGAAGGGAGAAGCAAAAGCCCCTGGTTTCAAGACCCCAAAAGATAGGGTAACTTTAATCACATGTGGGAAGGCTGCAGGCTTTATGATAAAGCCAGGGCTTATTTATAAGTCCAAGAACCCAAAGGCTTAAAAAACAAAAATAAAAATGTGTTGCCTGTGTACTGGATGCACAACCCTAAGGTTTGGATCACAAGACTCCTGATGACTGATTGGTTTCATCAATGTTTTATCCCAGAGGTTAAGGTTTATCGGGCAGAGAAAGGTCTTGATTTCAAAGTGCTTCTGATAATGGGTAATGCTGGAGGCCATGCTATCGACCTGATATATGATGGCGTCCAGGTAGACTTCTTGCTGCCAAACACCACATCGCTCATTCAGCCAATGGATCAAGGCATTATTCGTGCTTTTAAGGTGCTCTACACCCAAAATGCCCTGCAAAACTTCATTAAAGCTATGGACTCAGATGAAGACTTCTCACTAAAAGCATACTGGCATGAGTACACAATTGCATCATGTCTCCAAAATATTCAAAAGGCTATAAAGGAGATGAAGAGTGAGACTTTGAATGCCAGCTTGAAAAAAATTGTGGCCAGAAGTGGTCCATGATTACAAGGAATTCTCTCCTGATGAAATTCATCACTCTGCAGTGCATAAGGCCATGAAGCTGGCAAAAATACTGGGAGGAGAGGGCTTCACTGACATGACTACTGAAGATGTAAGTACCCTGATCGATGTGCACTCTCAACCGTTGACAGACAAAGACCTGGAGGAGCTGACTAAGTCAGCAAGTGAAGAAGAGGATGAGGAACAAGACAAACAATGGGTTGAAGAAGAGGAGGAGGTTGGCCTAACACTTGATCATCTTGCAACCATGGTCAGAATGGTCAAAGAACTTCAACGAGTAGCTAAAGAATGGGACCCCCATATGGTTCGTTCATTGCAGTTTGCAAATTCAGTCAACAGTGCCATTCAGATTCAAAAACATTCTCAAACAGAAAAAGAAGCAGGACCAGCAACTCCCCATAACTATGTTCATCAGTCGAATGAAGAGGTCGGTTATGCCTATGCCTTTAGCAGAAGTAGAAGTTATGGACAAGGTCAAAGATACTACTGCATCACCTGAAGAAGCACCTGATGAAGTGGTGCCTTTAGAAGAGCTGTAATGCTCTTCTTTGCTGTGCAGTACATTCATCTCATCTTCATCACCTTCATCGTCATCAGTACTGCACAGCTAATTCATCATCTTCATCATTCAAGTTGTAGTATATTTCACTGGTGAGTACCCATATAAAATTTTACAGTACTGTATATGTATGTTGCTAAAGTATGTAGGTTTAAGAGTGTAGGATATGTTTAAGAACATAAGTAGTGTTTATAAAAGCGTGGAAAAGGTTAATAAGGGAGTGGGAAGGATTAATAAGGAACTAGGAATGGTTTACAAGTGTGTGGGAAGGGTTTGTAAAGCCTTTAAATATATATAAATATTAAAATAAATGTAAGGTTCCTGCTTCACGGATTTTTGCCTATCACGGGATGGCAGGGGGTGTCTAGAACGTAATACCCACGATAAGTGAGGGAATACTGTAATACATTTTAATCAATCACCCTCCTATTTTTAGATAAGTTGGTTATCCCCTATTTTTTGCTATTACAAAGTACATAATAATAAGCATTATTAAACATTGTTGAACATTTGCTTAAGATAAATTTCTTTACATAGGAGTACTAAGTAAACTGTATAAACATTTCTTAACACTCCAAATCAATCTGAATTTATTTCACTTTTAAATAACAGCTTTTGAGAATGCCTTATTCAAATATTGGGTTTTATAATTTTAAATAAACTGACAATTTGAAAGATTAAAAATACATTATTATTCTACTTTATATTTTTTTCTTCATTAAGGACATTCAACACATTCTCATATGTTTATTTGACAAATGTAATTTGCTTGTTTAGGCTATGTGCCCAGTTGCTTTTTGGTGCCAACTTTGTGTGTATGTCTGATTACTACATATTAATAATGCTAAACGATTGTCAATATTGTCTATATTTTTGTAGTTGATTGGCCTATATATTTAATGGTATTTTCTGCCTCTAGTTCTGATTATACATGCATGTGTGTGTGTGTGTGTGTATAAATTTGGAATAAGACATTTTCAGGTGTCATTTTCTAAACTACTACATAAATTACATGTACTATAATTTATTTAGACTAAATTTTACAAATACAGTTATTTCTAAATAAAATGTAAAAATGTTTTAGTATGTTCAATAAATGGTGGTTATTAGTTATAGGTAATTCTATTAAGTTAGTTTACTCGTTTTCTATTGAAAAAAACTGACTAAAAATGAAATAGTTACACATTCTGGTAATGTCCTTTGCCTGAATATTAGAGAAAAAAAATCACATAATTAATTTTTGGTCCTTAAGTGAAAAGGTTATGTATGCATTATATAGTCTTTGTATTCTTCTTTTTTAAAAAATGGGATTAGCCCTGGCTGGTGTGGCTCAGTGGATTGAATACCGGCCTGTGAACTAAAGGGTTGCTGTTTTGATCCCTAGTCAGGGCACATACCCGGGTTGTGGGCCAGGTCCCCAACTGGGTTTGTGTGAGAGGCAACCACAGATTGATATTTCTCTTCTTCTTTTTCTCCCTCTTCCCCTCTCTCTAAAAATAAATAAATAAATAAATAAATTTTTAAGGGATTAACTTTCTGGGAGTTCAAGAGTATAGAGAATAGGAGTTGCAGTTTTCTCTATTCCCATTTTTTCCCTTGAAAATCTGTTATTACAGTAGTAAAAAGTAATCATGAAGGTCTTATTTTCTGAACTGTCAGGAGAATCACAAGTCCAATTTTTGAAGTTACATTTATTTGAAATTTCTTTCAATACTATACTATTATCCACAACTAAAAATAAAGTATTAAACTTATTACTTTTTTGCAGTAAAGATGAAAGTTTCAAATGTGCTAAAATGACTCTGAATGTTTCATTTATTTAAAAGCTCGATGAGTAGGAGAAATAATAAAGTTCTTAGCAATTTATACAAGTTGTATTTATTGTTAGTGTAGTTTTCTAAATAAAAATTATAGAAAATAGATTATATAGTTTCTATAAAATGTCTGGTGTAATTATAAATATCTCTTTCAAAATAAAGATAATAAAAAGTAAATAATTTGAACAATTGTTATGAAAGAAATTACCACTTTCTACTGACATTCCAATTTTTTATTTTACAAGAAAAGCAGTATATATGAATCATTCAGATTTTAAAATGAAAAGCATTGACTAAATAGATAATTGACATTTTCTTTGAACTTTGGTTCAGAATAATTTTGCCTATTGTACTTAATCTGGAAAAAAAAATAAGAGAACTGAGTCTTACTAAAACAATCATGAAATATTAATGGTTAAAGTTTAATGAACTGAATTACAGGCATGCCTCATCTATATTGCAATTTAACAAATATATTTGCAATAAAACAAATATAGCCATAAAGCAAGTTTTGGTTTCCAAGTACATGTAAAAGTTACATTTATACTATACTGTAGTCTATTAAATGTGCAATAGCATTATGTCTAAAAAACAATGTATATATCTTAATTTAAAAATACTTCATTGCCAAAAAATACTAACCATCAGTGAGTCCTTAATGAGTCATAGTCTTTTTTCTGTGGGAGGATGTTGTCCTAATAACATCAAAGATCACTAATCAAAATCACCATAACAAATATAATAATAATGAAAAGTTTGAAATATGGTAGTAATTACCAAAATGTGACACAGACACACAAAGTGAACAAATGCTGTTGGAGAAATGGTGCCAACAGATGCTTATACAGGGTTGCTGAAACTTTCAGTTAAAAAACAAAAATATGGCAAAGCACCATAAAATGAAGCGCAAGAAAATGAAGTATGTCTGTTACTATACCGAGGCTAAGTTCTCTTTAAAAGCATCTTTCCAGTACAATGTTTTATCAAAGACCATTAGAGACCCTTTCAATAAGGAAGATTCTTAACTGGTTGACCTACAATTGAATCCATTACTGTATCCACGGGTTCCTAATTTTTTTTCTGATTTTATTCTATTTTACTCTATGCATTCTATTGTATTATCTCCCCAAAGATATTTTCACCAAAATTAAGAAAAACTATAAATAATACTATTCATTCTTATTGGACAAATTCCTAGTTTTCCTTTAAGAACTATCTCAATCCTAGCAGTGGAATCACTGGACCAAAATGAAGTTGCATTTTTATTATTTGAGGAAATTCCATACTGTTTTCCATAGTGGCTGCACCAGTCTGCATTCCCACCAACAGTGCACTACAGTTCCCATTTTTCCACATCCTCGCCAGCATTTGTTGTTGATTTGTTGATGATGGCCATGCTGACTGGTGTAAAGTGGTATCTCATTTTGGTTTTTATTTGCACCTCTCTGATGGCTAGTGATGAGCATTCTTTCATATGCCTATGAGCCCCCTGTATATATTACTTGGAGAAGTGTCTCTTGAGGTCCTTTGCCCATTTTTAAATTGGGTTGTCTGTCTTCTTGGTGCTGAGTTGTATAAGTTCTATATATATTTTGGAGATCAATCCCTTGTTCAAGGTATCACTGGCAAATATATTTTCCCATATAGTCAGTTCTGTTTTCATTTTGCTGATGTTTTCTTTTGCTGAACAGAAACTCTTTAGTGTGATGTAGTCCCATTTGTTTATTCTTTCCTTTATTTCCCTTGCCTTAGGAGATGTATCAGTAAAAAATATATTGGCTTACATTTAAGGTTTTTATTCATCTTGAGTTTATTCTGGTGTATGGTATAAGTTGGTGGTCTAGTTTCATTTTTTTGCATGTCCCTGTCCAGTTCTCCCAGCACCATTTGTCGAAGAAGCTATTTTCACTCCATTTTATGCTCCTTCCCCCTTTGTCAAATATTAATTGATCATATAGACCTGAGTTTATCTCTGGGCTCTCTATTCTATTTCATTGGCCAATATGATTCAGCGATTCCACTGCTAGGGTTATACCCAAAGAATTCTGAAACAAATTCAAAAGAACCTATGCACCCCTATGTTCATAGGAGCACTATTCACAATAGCCAAGTGCTGGAAACAGCCTAAGTGCCCATCTGTAGATGAGTAGATCAAAAAACTGTGGTACATTTACACAATGGAATACTATGTAGCAGAAAGAAAGAAGGAAATCCTACTATTTGCAACAACATGGATGGAACTGGAGAGTATTATGCTTAGTATAATAAGCCAAGTGGCAAAAGACAAATACCATACGGTCTCACCTAATACAGGGAACTAATGAAGAAAACAAATAAATGAGCAAAATAGAACTAGAGGAATGGAAACAAGGAGCAGACTAACAGTGACCAGATGGGTGGGGGCGAGGGGTACAAGGGGGCAAAAAGGGAAAAGGTCTAGTCAAGGAACAAATATAAATGACCCATGGACATGGACAACTAAATGGGGATTGACTGTGGGAGAGGGGGGAGGTGAACAGGGCAGGGGAGAGAATGGGGGAAGAAAATGGGACAACTGTAATAAAAAAAAAATTTTTTAAGGAAAAATAAATAAATAAGATTACAGGGAATAAAATGAACTATCATAAACGTACTTTTTCTATAAAATCCTCCAGGCAGGCTAAGTCCCTCTGTCATCATTCACATCTCTTCTTATAATTATTTGTATGTATTTTAATGAAATGCTTACATGGCTCTTCTTAATCCTTCACACTAGATCTATATTCTACTTGTTCTCGCAGCAGTAATAATGTTGTGATGGAAAAGTAACAGCTAAGTAAGTGTGTAAGTGTTTCTGCCTTTCTTCTCCTTTATTTTCTTTCTTTCTTTCTCCCATTCTTCCTTTTCTTTCTACCACTTTTTTTTAAATATATAAAACCTATTTAAGTACAAGGTAATTTTATTTCTGTTTAAATAATATATTTTGTACGAACATCTTTGTGGTTTTCTTATATATTGGTCTGTGTACATTCCATTACAAGGTATGTTCCCATCATCACTTTTTCATCCTCATTCTCATTCACAAATCTTTTAATTGTATAGTGGGAGAAATAAAAAAGCAGCAGAACAAAATTATCAACTGCTCCCAGCAAAATAACTATCTTCCATTTCATGGAGGATCTGTTCATTCTAATCTCCTAAAATCAGCATCTTTACATACATCCTACATTCCATTTTTCCTGGCCTTCCTAAGGATTTCATTCAAGCAGCTCAACCCTCTCCAGAAACATTAGAATGTCTATTTGGGGTTAGTCTTATCAGCACACAGGCCTTTTGTTCTTTTTTGCATCTTAAAAAAAAAAAATGTTTGACCCCTCTTTACTACTACTCATTGCTCTATTATTTTGGATTTCTCTTATGAGAAAAACAAACAACCATCTCAAAAGTCAATCTATACTAGCTGTCTCCAATTTTATTCCTGTGGTAGGAGAATTCTAAGTTGGGATCCAAAATTCTCTACCCACTGATGTATGTAACCTTCATAATCTCTGGTACTAAATGTATGATGGATTTACCTCTCTTGCTTAGGTAATGTCATGTGGTACAATGAACCTTAAAATAGATTTCCTAGTTAAGTCAGAAATAATTACATGAGCCCTTCAAATGAATAGACAGCTGACAGCCAGCAAGGAAACAGGGATCTCAGTCATATAACCAAAAGGAAATGAATCCCACACAGCCATATAAACTTAAATAACTCTGAGTTTCAGATAAGAACACGACTGGCTACCCTGACTAGGTGGCTTAGTTGGTTGCAGCATCGTCCCATACACCAAAAGGTTGTAGGTTTGATCCACTGTCAGGCACACAGACACACACCTAGGTTGTGGGTTTGGCCTAGGTTGTGGGTTTGATCCCCTGTCAGGGTATGCACGGAAGGCAACCGATGGATGTTTCTCTCTTATGTGGATGTTTCTCTCTCTCTCTCTCTCTCTCTCTCTCTCTCTCTCTCTCTCTCTCTCTCTCTCATTTTCTTCTACTCTAACATGTCTTTGAGGATTAAAAAATAAAATATAAACAATTGGCTGACACCTTAATGTTAGATCAGTAACAGAGTGTCCTGTGGAGTAAGATTTCTGCTCTAGAGAACTGTGGGCTAATAAATGGGTGTTGCTTTAAGCCACTAAGTTTATGGAAATGTATTACATGGTACTAGAAAATTAATTCATTTCCAGTCTCCTTTGAACTCATCTCAAACCATCTTTAGCACCACCATTGCAGCATCAGCAGCATTTCCCTAGGTTGTCCCCTTCTTCTCCACGGAGCCTCTGGCACCATTCTTTCAGCTTCTGCCTACCTCCCGGGCCTCTCCTCTGACTCTCTCACACCTTTCAGTTTGGTTTCTGAGGCACTGTTCCCTCTATTTCTCCTCTTGTCTCTCCAATGTTCTTTGCAATCTCCTTTGCTCGTTTTTCATCCTTCTCTTTCTGATCCCCCACATAAAACATTCCAGACCTTCCTCCTCAAAACTCTCTTTCCTCTCTCCCTCTTTTTTTCAACAACCTTCATACCTTTCCCCAACTCCTCCCAGTCCCCAACTCTGGAAACCACCAATCTGTTTTTTGTTTCTATGAACTCAGTTATTTTTAGATTTTGTATATAAATGAGGTAATATAAGATTTGTCTCTCCTCCACATGACTTTCTCTGTCCTGTTGCCTCCCTGCCAAAACCTGATTTTCTGCAGCATTCCTCATCTCACTAAATGCCAACTCTGTTCTCCACATGCCTAAGTCCAAAAGCTTAGAGGTTTGGCTTAACCCTTCCTCTCAAGCTTCATCTCACTTATCCAATCTATCAGTAAATTCCTTTAGCTTATGCTTTCATCAAAACATATATATGACTATTTCTCATCACCGTCACCACTAATGGCCTTGTCCAAGCCACTGCATTCTCTTCCTTGGAGGTTTTATTGCTTTAGGCTTCCATCACTACCAACTCCACCACCAGATAATCAGGAGTAACAGCTTTCTTCAAGTACCAAACATAAAACAGATTCATTACATAATTTCATTGACAAAACTGTCCACTGGCCTCACTCAGACTCGAAGTGCTTACAATGACTTCCCAAGCACTTGATAATCTGGTCCTCTGCTGCTTCTCTGATTATGTCTGCAATTATTTTCTTTATGGTTTATTCCATTTCAGCCACATGCCATTCTTGCTCTTTCTCCAGTTTGGCAAGCACATGTCAGCATCAATCCTTTGCAATTTCTTTCCCCACTGGCTGAGAAGGCCCCTCTCTAGATATTTTCACAGCTGAATTCCTCACTTATTTCACAAACAACTCAAATCTCTTATTAGATAGATTTTCCATAATCATCAGAATTATATTGATTAGGCCAAAAAGTTCATTTAGTTATTTTCTATAAAATAAAAGACATGTTTCATTTTCACCAATAACTATTGATTTGGATATTTTTTGTATACCAGCTATGTCCCACATGGTACAATGTTGACTGCTCTCAAGTAATGCCTCAATTTGATTATATCAACTTGAATTGGTCTACCTGACCATGGAGCATTGTCCAGCGAGAAATCTTCAGCACAAATTTTTGCAAACCACTTTTGACATGTAAGCTAAGTTACAGCAACTTCTCCATATACTGCACAAATCTTTGTATTTCAGTTGCATTTTTATCTTTCTTGAAATAATAAAGCTCAATATCCAAAAATGTTGTATATTTTCTCCCATATTCAATATTAAATGGTTACACAAAAAAATTCATCAATTTTGATGTTTTTGGTTTTTTTTATGCACACTGATGTCACAGCTGTCACAATGCAATTGTTTCAAATTTGCTTCAAATGAAATTAAGGATAACTAAGTGCTAGGAGAGCCATCTAACAGAAAAGAACAAATGAACTTTTTGACCAACCCAATATATTCTGCTTTGCCTCCACCCTTATTAATTGCTTCACTTCATTACTTAGTTTTATTTTTCTCCATATATAACCATTTGATAGATTCTATATATAATTTCAAAAAATAGTTTAAAGTTT
The DNA here is from genome assembly GCF_987537825.1 of Furipterus horrens. Taxonomy (NCBI): domain Eukaryota; kingdom Metazoa; phylum Chordata; class Mammalia; order Chiroptera; family Furipteridae; genus Furipterus; species Furipterus horrens. The sequence goes on along the minus strand of NW_028327174.1, from coordinate 82,665,909 downwards.
GTTTTCTCCACACCAGTATGTAAGCTTCATGAGAGTAGGAGCATTTTATTCACTCTTGGTTCTCAACATATCTAACATTGCCTGGTACACAGTTGATACTAATATTCATCGAATGAACGAATGCTTGAATGAATGAATGAATAAATAACTTCTTAAAGACGATGTTCAGACCAACTAAACAATTCAAAAATTCCTGTGAAGTTCCATAAAATCGATGCCAAATAAATAGTTCTAATGATGCATCCCCAGAACACTGAGCTCCCTAACATTCCAATTTAGCACCTACTGCAGCTACGTAAGCAGAGTTCCTCAGGAATGTGGTTACATTTAATAATTGCATATATTTTAGGAGATATGGCACTGTTATTCTCCCAAAGTCTTAGATTTGTCTTTAAAGTGAGCACAGCTATATCTTTCTTCCAAGGTTATAATGTGTCTCAAGTGAGATGACATGTGCAAACCTTAAATTCTATAAAACTATGTCTTAATTTATTGTACAATGATTTTTTATATATAGCATTCTACTTGGAAATAAACGAGAACAGTGCAAAACAATAACAAATCAAATGCAATGATCACTTTTTATCTACAATTCTTAATTTGTAACACAATTGTTCTTACCTGGTCCTCTATCTTCTTTATTTCTAGTAAGCAGAAAAATAACATCTAAAGGCTTGACGACTCAAATGAAATGTTTTGACAAGAATATCTTATCTAGGTGATGTTGTGTACCTTATTTTGTATCACAATAAGAAGCATGCAATGCCTGCCTGTACTACCATAGCTGATAATAAGATTTTAACTATGTTATCAGTCAGATCTCTCCACTGTTCTCTGCTAAACAATGGTTAGAGAAAGGGGAAAGCATTTTCCTCCCTGAAATTTTTTTCAGTTCTGATTGAACAATCATCATACTCTGCTCTCAATCTACTGTTAAACCATGAAAGAAAGAGAAAAATGTTTTATCCTCTTGGGCATAATCATTATGCAAATAGCTACTTATATTAACTTAAAAGCATTTGGAAATATTAAAAGCTTTATAATTGAGTTTTTTAATAAAAAGTTTAGTAAATGAAATAGAAGCAGAAAATTATGGAAGAGAATCATATACTTCAAACTGTTAATAATTATATGTCTAAAGGCATTATTATTTCATCTGAAGTTAATATGTTGTATATAATTTAAATCATTCTGTTTTGTCTCTTTGAATCACATAATAAATTCAACTGGGATACACAGTTTCCTGTTAAATCTAATTCATGCATATATTTTCACCTATTTTTAATGTATAACTGGTAATCCAAAGAGGCAAATATCCTTAGTTTTACTCATTACATATAAATATAATAATCCCTAAACATGTAAATCAAATAAAAAGTTATCTGGTAGATTAATAATTGGAATGAGAAAAAAAATGTTTTTATTATTAATCAGTAATGCCTAACAATAAGCATAAACAGAATATCTCAAAAAGAGCAAAATGTAATATAATTGTATCACCTAATAAACACCTACACTTGAACAATCTTATTTCTAATCTCCATCTTAATAAACCATTAATAAAGAAATCAAGATTCAGAGAATGGGTATACATAAATAATCCTTTAATAATGATTTAATCAGTATTTTGTTTGAATATATTTATCATTGACCAATTACTTTATTAGAACTTGAGAAAAGGATAAAATATGTATTCCCGCATAATCATAAAACGATCTTAGCTACATTTGCTATAATACACAGCTAAGGATTGGATTGAATAGGAAGTTTTTCATTTGGAATTGGTTTATCATGAAGCTGTATTATAGAAATGATGTTATCTGTTATTGAGTCTAAATGATTTTTTCTCCACATCCCCACTCCCACCTCCCACGTTAGGTGTACAAATATTAGAAAATATATTTATCTTTCTTAGAAATAAAATAATCACCAACTAATGAAAAACTGAGGTACCATTTAAGCCTATTAAACAATTGTCAAAGAGAACATCACAGGCCCCAAATGCTGTGACTTGTGCTACAGCCCATGATATTAAGCCTAGATTTAATACCTGATATTTTGCTGTTTCAGCCTCTCCTAGAAATATAATCTTAATCAAACAGCCTGAAATTTTATGATCAACACAAATGAGGTAATTTGTCACATGCGCATTTTCCATCCCTCGCCCCCCACCCACAGAAAGAACAGGAAGCCCTGGCTGCTTTTGCTCAGTGGATTGAGCACCAGCCTGTGAACCAAAGAGTCTCTGTTTTGCTTCCCAGTCAGGGCACAGGCCTGGGTTGTGGGTCAGGTCTCCAGCTGGGGGCGCTCAGGAGGCAACCACCCACTGATGTTTCTCTCCCTCTCTTTCTCTCTCTCCCTTCCCTTCTCTCTAAAAATAAGTAAATGAAATATTAAAAACAAAAAAAGGAAAGAAAGAAAAAACAGGCAATCTGCAGAATAAGAACCTTTGTCTTCCCTCCCCTCCACCCAAAGAAGATAACTTGGCCTAAAAATAATCCTTTCTTTTTTTTTTATTAGTAGCTCCTTTGCTGCACCCTTCTTCCTATAAGAACTTTCCACTTTTACAGGCCCTCAGAGCACCCTGCTAGTTGCTAGAAGGGGTGCTGTCTGACTCCTGAATTACTTAATAAGCCAATTAGATCCATATATTTATTTAGCTGAATTTTGTCTTTTAACACAATTTAAAAACAATTCTTGTAAAATTGCACTAAAGCTATATAAATTCTTACTCTGCTAATGGCATTATAAATTATGTAGAGGTATTTGGCCAAAGATTTTAAAGAATACATGTTTTTTTCAAATGGTTTGATCTAGTTACCTCAGTCAAAGGAAATTCTATTGAGAATATAATTTATAAGAAGCAAAATAATTTAGTGTATTAAAGATATAGATTTCAATGACATTTAAATGACACACAGGTAAAAATTAAATTTTCAACACTGGCCAGTAAATTTTTGTTATCCCATACCAACTAAATTGCTATGAAATAAACAATTTTGAAGAGTTGGTATATACATGGAAAATACTTGATATACTACATATTAAAAAAAATAAAAATGACATACACACCTTGTTAAAAGTATTATAAATTGTATATACATTTGACATGAATAAAATATAATAGATTAATTGAATTTATAAATAGAGTAAAAACTTAGATTTTGTTCCCACAATTAACATTTTTCCTAAAAAGAAAAGAAAACTATTTGCCAAGGCAAAGTTAATTTACTTCTGTAGTGATCAAAATTACTTCTCCACTATATTTGATTTTTGAATACACACATCACCATTGTATAAAATATTTTTGTATCTTCTAGGGTTGCAATAGTTGTATCAGAAAGCCAAAAATGAACACAGTTGTAAAAATAAATCTCCAGAAAAACTACAACACATAAAACTTACCAAGATCTCTATTTTCACAACATTTTAATACTCATCAATATGTTTATAAAATCACAAAAAATAATTTACACAATTGAATTTACTGTCTATTAAGTAGGCTTTGACACTACACTATAAAGGCAGAAAATGGGGCATAAGAAATCATAGACTCTTTCCTTGGTATGGTTCCATTAGGTTCCAGTATATCACGTCTAGAAATACCACAAATTATTTTTTTAAGAATATCACATTTAAAACATGTCTAATCTCTACTCTTGTGGAAAAAAAATGGTTGTTTTTGGTAACAGTTTTAGTTATTTTCCCTTAAAATATCATAGAATTACATAGCCTCCTGACAATTTCATTTCCATATTGGAACGTAGCCTTGCTTTTTAGTGCACTTACTACTCCAATTACTCTTTGTCTTATACATTTGGATACCAGAGCTCTCTTCACATGACTTACCTAACTTCATGTTAACAATCATAGGTGTAATTTAATAGAAAGAGTCTTGAATTAAAACTCTATATCCTATTTCTTATTTGGTGACTGAATCAATAAATGTTCCTGTTCTGATAAAGAAATGTCTGCAAATTAACATTGCTGTTAATAGGATGGGCTTTTTGTACTTGGTCAATAGCCATTATCAACACAAACTTCTACATTGGTCATTTAGCCAAACTTTCAACAAAGAATATCATCTAGTCATTGGTGATAGTTAGTTGATGGAATTGGAAGTAAAAAAGAAAGAAAGAAAGAAAGAAAGAAAGAAAGAAAGAAAGAAAGAAAGAAAGAAAGAAAGAAAGAAAGAAAGAAAGAAAGAAAGAAAGAAAGAAAGAAGGAAAGAAAGAAGGAAAGAAAGAAAAAAACTAGTGTGCGGCTATGTAGTCTAATGATTTGATGACTACAGATTTTTCATGCAAGAATATCCATCCAATCCTATTTATTATCTTTATTTTTCCATCTTTCTCCTCCTAGCTCCAGTCTGTTCTCTCTGTTGTAAAAAATATAAAATTTAGTTGATAAGCAATGTTCAATCTGTGCCTTATAACTAACATATAATTTATGTTCCAAACTAAGACAACTTAGAAAAAGAAAGGCAGGGTTGTTAATAATGACCTGAGGACAACTGGCATGAACAGGACCGGTTCCAACAAATAATTTTCTGCATGGGCTTCAACATTAAAAACAAAAACCAACATAACACACACACACACACACAAAAAAAAAAAACAAAAAAAAAAAACCACAACAACAAACACCTTAAAGTATTTTAGAGTACTCTAAGTCTCTTAAAATTAAACACTTCACTATGTATTTTTCCCACAAAATGATGCTCAGGCTAGAATTATTGCTTATATTGATTTAAACATAAGAAAAGGGATATTGTGCTTCTTAGATTTTCTAGTTTATTAGGTCATATAAATACTTATTATTCAATAGGTGCCATGATTTATCCTAGATGATGCCACAATACCATCAGAAACCTAATGTGGTTCTTTATTTGATTAATGGTGATTTTATTTAAACAACTCTTTTTAAAGAGTATTGCATTTGAGGTATTTGATATCACATGCTTCTTGCTAAACTTTATTTCATTATATGCAATAAGATGAAAGGGTTTTCTAGTACTCTTTAATTAAATAAATTCATCTAGATTTTTTTCTCATTCAATTTCAGAACTTAGGGTAACCAACTTAGAAATGGAGCTGTTCATGAAAGACCAAGAGAATATGGCCCTATGTGGAAATTTCCCTATGTTCAGGGAAATGAACAGTGTTCTCATATCAAAGAGTTAAGTGCCTAGCTCCGAATAACCTGGGAGCAAGTCTAAATTGACATGACCCAGCAAGCCACTGGCATTTCAATGGTTTTGTGGAATGCCTTGGTTTGAGAGTCTCCCGTTGTTCTATAAAAGTTCTATAAAATAATCTGAAAGTTGCTTTAAAAAGACTTGGAAATACCAGGTAAAAGAGGATTCTAAGGGAAAAAAAGAAAATATTTCTAGTTTCTAAGCAAAACCTTCTAGTATTTTCTCTAAATGTGGGAGTTTTAGAGTGATTAAAGTATTCTAGGTCAACACTTACGATGAGCAAAGAAGACTAAGAAGAATGTAAAGCATGGACAGGTAGGTAGGACATAGAGTAGTAACTTATGATCCCACGGTCTTCATTGCGAAGGAGGGAGCATACTGTCCCAGCAAGTCATTTCTTCTGGAGAGACTCACCTTTAGCTTAGCCATTATAAATAATAACATTTAAAAAAACAAAAACTTGACAGATTGGAAATCAGAGGTTTAAGAGAAAGAGAGCTGTATGACGGTTTCATATCATACCACTTGATGCTATCAGATATATTTCTCAAAACCCTAATGGGCTATGAACAAACGTATTTGCAAAATACAGTGGAATGTGGGAACAGGTAATTTACCATTGATATCCCCAGGTTTAACATAGTTATAAAACAAAATGAGAATATTGATAAAAAATTTTAACTTAGGCCTTTTACAGCAGCAACATTTGGCACAAAATGAGTCTCTATATGTCACCACCTTTATTTAGAGGCTTTTAAAAAAGGGGACGGAGATAGGATAGTTACAGGGTGGAGATCTCCAAAAACCCCCAGAACCTGCGGGTTGGGGGATGGGGTAAAGGGAACAGTTTTTAGGATGCCTTTGCATGACTATGGCTAGTAGCTAGTGTCTTAATTATGCAAATGGCTTTGATTCTTCCAAGGCCCCAAGGAGATGGGAAGGGTTTTGACCATGGAACCTGCAGAAAGAGCATACAGAGCCTGCACAAGGTTCTGTGAATGGTCAGAACTGGTCACCACGCCCACTGCATCACAGGATGCAGTCAGGGATTTAAAAATAGGCAGTAACCACTTTGGGAAGAAGAGGAGAGGAGATCTGTGCAGTTTGCAAGGAGGGCAGAGGAGAACTCCATGTGGTTTGGAAAGAAAAGGGCATACTCCATGCAGCTTTGAGAAGAGAGAACTCCGTGCTGCTTTGAAAGGTAGAACCGTGCATGATCCAGCGCAACATGGCACATGTTTTCCTGGACTGTTATATGGAGACTGATGACATTGTACCCCAGATCCTGAAAAAGACAGCTGACAGCATGTTTTTGGCTTCTAGCCTTTTGGGGAGCAAGGGAAGTGCTGGGTCCCATGGAAGAACAGGGCTCTGAGCTGAAGTGCTCACTGTCCTCCCCAGGTTGGAATATTGTAAATAAAGACCTGTTTTCCTTAACACCAGTTGTTGGGTTTTATACGAAGGTGCCATGTGAAAGAATCCTCTTTCCCTCTGAAACAGGATGGGTGTAAGACAGTTTCATTAAGAACTTCCTCTTTAGAACAGCTGGTGAATTGATGAAAGTCAGCACCAGATCTGTAGTTCAGAACTAATTTAGGACTTTATCTATATCTGAGGCTTATAGACTCCTACCTTTGTCTCTTTAAATATGCCTTTCTTTCCATTCCCATTGCTATTCTTCGCTTTCAGCAATGCACCATACCTCACCTGACCAATTTCAGCCACGCACTACCTATAGTCTTACCTTTACCTCAGGTTACATTTCAGTTCTGTCAAGATTGCTAATTATTCTAAAGCAGGGTTCTTACAATTTCACTCTCATGACTAGAAACATTCAATGATTCTCTGTTTCCTAATAAACTAAATATAATTTCTCAACATAGAATGGAAGAATTGCTTACAATAACACTCATATCTTTCATCTACTTTATCTGCCACATGACTCCAATAAAACTCAATTCCCCAAACTTGCAATAGCTTCCCATATCTCTTGCCCTTTTCATATTCCACTTCTTCCTCTTTACTTTTAGATCATTTACACATCTTCAAATATCTTCAAAATTATTTAGTTACTTCTTTAAAGATGATTTCCCCTTGTTACAAACAAGACAAGCCCAAAATGGAATTACTTATACTAAGATCCACATCACCAAACCAAGATTTAATTATAGTTTTGGCCTGTCTCAGAAAAGAAATCTTAAACCAGTCAATCAGGAAATGCCTGATCAGCTCAAGTTAGGTAATCTCCCTGACAGACCCCTGCCAACACCTGAAGGAAAGTAACCTTACAATAACTAACCTGGTTTTTTGCTTAGTATTAATTTCCTTGTTCTCACTCCCTTCTGCCTATAAAAGTCTGTCATTTTGAACAGTTCCTACTAGATTGAATACTCCATTCAAGTCAATTTTTGTCCAAATAAACTCTTAAAAATTTTAATGTATCTCAGTGTATCTTTAACATCCTAAAGACAATTGATAGCTTCCTAGTTTAAACATGTTCTGATTTTTAACTCATTGGAAATCTACTCCAGATTTATAATTAGCTACATTTCAATCTTACCTTTCTCTTTGGAAGGTATTCTTTTTTTTTTTTTAATATGGGGACATGTTGAATAAATGTTGTTTTTCTTTACAGATTTTATTTAGTTAGTTTTAGAGAGAGGGGGGAAGAAAAAGAGAGAGGGAGGGAATCAATCTGTTGCCTCTCACACAGCCCGAACTGGGGAACCTGGCTTGCAACAGGTATGTGCCCTGACTGAGAATCAAACTGGCGACTTCTGGTTTGCAGGCCATCATTCAACCCACTGAGGCACACCAGCCAGGGTCAGATGATATTCTTGATGTAAGGTCTGTGCCTGATCCTAAGCCCAGGCAGAAAATATGTCCCTCTCTAATTTTTAGAAAAAAAATTTAAATTAAATTACTGTCTCCATTTGACTTAGAAATGATTGGAATATCAACACATGATAGTCATAAGTAGGTAAAAATTTGACTCACTATATTCACAGTTTAGTTAGTATGTTTAACCCTGGCTGGTTTGGCTCAGTGGATTGAGCGTCGGCCTGCGAGCTAAGTGTCGCTGGTTCGATCTTCCAGTCAGGGCACATCAGAGAAGGAAAACTCTGACTCCAAAAAACCTCCGCTGCCTTGCGGCATACCTCTTCAGGAGAAAGGCTAAGGGAGTAAACCCCGACAGAAAATCCGGAGCCGGAGTCCCTAAGGCGGTTTGACGTTGTAGTCAACACCGGCAACTCCTGCGGCGCACCTGAAGCCAAGCTGTATTGACTCCGTCTTTCCCTTGGACCCTTCAGCTGCGAAGAGAGGGGGGGTCTGCTGCATGGGCAACAGCAGACCCTCCATATCACCCTGCCCAGGCTCTGTAGCTTCAGCGTAATCGCAAGATGTCGATTCAACGCGGGAGGAGACAGATACCGTGTCACTCCCGAGTCGGACTGCACAGCCATTCTCGGCGGTGCAGATAGACTCTTGAGAAGCTACACCATCGTCTCTCGAGACGGACGGCTGCCAACGACAACGAGTTAGTATGTTTATTGCTTATTAATAAAATGGTCTCATACTTTTTTGAAGAAAGCTATTAGATGATATGATTAATCACAGCTTTAAAATCTAGCATTCTATGGCAGAAGATGCCAATTGAATATTTATTAGAGGTCTATGATTTTACAATTGCTCTTCCATGGAATGATGATATAGCACTAAAACAGAGGGGTCCCCTTTGCTCACAGATGTTATATTCTGGTGAGGAAAACAGATGTGAGGAAAACAGAAAATAGTCAATAAACAAACAAGATATAATAATTTCAGAATTAATTACTACAAAGAATAAGTAGAAATTAGGAAAATAGATAATATGAAATAAATTGAAAGGGCAAAAATGCATACCTGCCTTGAGGTAGTCTTTTAATTGTTTAATTTCTTCAGAACAATTAGGATATGTTATTGAGAGGTACTTTTATATCTCCCTAATATCTGTGTTGATAGATGGCTAAAAAATAGTTGTGCTTACATGTTGATGAAAATTTACTAGCTAAATTGGAATAGCAGGTAGTGCAATTTAGTGTTCTATTAAGTTGAGAGATTGCAAACTTTTTAAAAATTATCTTCATACAATTATGGAATATGAGTTTGAAATGCACAGTGAAATGACAGACTAAAGGCCATTCATATAGCAATCTGGAAACTCATATAGCTCATTACATTTCATGCATCATTACTGTAAAATTGGCAATATACTGTAAGCTTTTTAATGTAGAGGAATAAAAATTATGGAGAAGTAGGTGATTCAAAAGATCATTAGTGAACACCTCCAAGCTGAGTCAAGTGTCAACCCCAGTTCTTTGGGAAACAAATATTACAAGACAGCACTGTTTGGAAATAATGTAGTGAAGTGTTCTTGGTTCAGCATCTAATCAACCATAATTTACATTTTAAAACCAACTGTAAAACTTGCTAATGTTTTGTGTAAAGAAACTCAGAGAAAAATATACCCCCAAAATAATATTCAATAAAAGGGGTAGAGATTATAAATAGTGGTTTTCCTCTAGGACATTCAAAGATATTATATAAAGCAACAATAATAGCAATGCGAGGGAAGACAAAATAATTTTCCTTCTACCTTTTTAAATTTTCCTGACTGGATTAATAATCAAATTAACATGAGACAGATTGAGAGAAGAAAATAACCAAATTTATTACATATGCACACACAGGGGTTTCATAAGAATATGAAACTGAGAACAGACCAGGCAGTTAACAGACCTGGAGCTAAGAAGAAGGTAGGTGGTGATGACGGTTGTTTGGGACTTCAAAGGAAAGGGAGGCAATTCACATGGAAATGAAAAAGCAAATGTTTGCTGGGTCATCTTTAACAACTAGACAGGGAAGACTTTACTCAAACGACCCTTGCTATGTTCTTCCCTGCTTGTTGCACTTAGTTGTTTGTATTAAAGTATAGTTATCTATGATGATACCTCCCTTCCTGGAGCAGGTCCTCTATCCTCTATCTAAATTCTTTTGGGTAATTAGGGGGAAGGTCTTAAGCTTTTCCTGAGTCTTTTGTTTCTGAAAATAATCAGCTAAAAATAACCAATATTGCAAAAGGCATATTCTGAGGTGGCAAACCTTGCTTTTTCTCAGTGATTTACATCTAAGTATTTAGACATATTTACATTTATAGATGAGAGATAAAATTTCAGTCTCTCAACAAAACCAGTGGCAGTGCCTGAAGTTGAATTCCAAGAGTATTGTATTCTCAAGGGAAACATATTAATTTAAAATCATTTATAAATGTATAAAATGATACTTATTTGAGCCAATTGTCAAAAAGAAATGCAAAAAAAAATTGTTTTACTTAAAATTTATATACACTCTATTTATGTATTACTTTTAGAAAACCTGCTACTTCCATGAACAAACACTGAAAATACTTAGCACATTCAGAGAAACACAAACCTGGCTTTAGACAGCTATGTATACAATTTTAATTATTGCTTGGTGTTATTATGAAATATAGAATATACATATATACATACATGTTATGTATAATCTTCAAACCTTTCTCACCTCCTGTCACCACTGTCTTCTAATAATAATTGACAGCAATAACTTCTTCAGCTGGTCCTAAACAATTTAAAAACTTTAATCTTGTGTTCCTAGTTTGTCTGTTTGTTTTTCTTTTTTTCTTTTTAGCTGTAGTGCCTTTATTTCTATCCTATGCTTTTTTTGATCTTCACAATTCTTTAAGTGGCCCTTTTATATAAGATGAATAAACACTGAACTAAACAGTAATTTTCAAGAGACATCATCATTGGTGAGGAGGACATTTAAAACTCAAGTGCATTTAAGAAACCTTCGGCCCTAAACCTTACACATAGCAAATGCCTTTGAGGCATCTAATGTTATGTTCATTGTTTCAAGATATCAGCATTGTTTTCCTCAGCTTTATAGCCCTGGTTCACTGTTGTGCCTTAAGTACTGGACGAGACTCAGCATAACAAATGGCACATGATAGCAGAGCTTTATTAATTGACATAGTATATGACAAGGATTGGAGAAGTGAGAAATTCTTTGGTGGGTTTAGGGGAGGATTTTTAAGAGAATTTATCATAGTGATAGAGAACTTGGTAATGGAAGCAGATGTTTTAGACAAGGAAATGGGGAGAAAATAGTAGCTCTCAGAGGCATTTTAACTGGACTAGTTATAGGACTGGAGACCAGGCAGTCTTACTAGCTCAAAAGCCTACAAGGCTCTCTTGCTGATGACATCATGGTAAATGATTGCCCAGTTTCTCTACTTCAGGCCTAACATCTGATGACTCACAATATGAATTCATCACTTGTAACAGAGTTGGGGGTCCTCCCCAAAAGTGGCCATAGCCCATGGCTTTGAAGATGGGGAAAAGAGGTAGTACAGCTTTTAAGGTACTTTGCATATCTATGGCAGGCTGGTCGCTAGATAATAGCTGTAGACGATTCAGTTTAAGATATTTTGCATATCAATGACAAGAAGATAGCCTAGCCTTTCCTGAAGGAAAGCTATGTTGTGTAGGGCTTAAAATATTCTTCATAACAATGAGGCATGGTGCTCCGGTCAACATTAAAATAAGGGGGTCAGGGGAGCCATAAGGAAAGGGATCATGCTATTTGAAAGGATGAAGAAGGGCCCCATCTGTCATGAGAGGAGGCATGATGGAAGGAGCATATTAGAGAGAGTGTGACAGATCAGCGGGTTGTAGCAGCCATGTGAGAAGAAGTAGCTATGCAGTTTGTAGTCAGGATTCAGCCATGTGGCCTGGGCTAGTAAGAAATCAGGCATGTTGCTGCTTTGATTCTGCCAGTTCCAGCTGACTTGGGTGCCACCAAGGCCTCTGCCCTGAGGACCTGGACTCTATTTGGACTCTTGGAACTCAGGACATACAGAAAGGACACTCTCTTAGGACTTGTGCCTTTCCTGGACTTCATCATGATCCAGTGTAACATGGCACATGCTTTCCTGGATTATTACAGAGAGGCTGATGACACTGTATCCCAGATCCTGAAGGAGAGAGCTGACAGATAAGGGATGGGGAACTTTGGGCTTGGTTCTGGCCTATAGCCTTTTGAGGAGCAAGGGAAGTGCTGGGTCTCAGAGGAAAACATTATTCTGAACTAGAGTGTTCCCAGCTTCACCTGCCCCCCACCCCCCAGTTCCAAAGAATGGAATATTGTAAATAAAGACCTGCTTTTCTCAATGTTAATTATTGGATCATATACCAAGGCACCACATGAACAAGCTCTGCTTCACTCAGTAACAGTTTCAATTAGATTTATATCCTCACCAACTCTCTCCACTCACCTTACCAATTATTAAACTCACGCTGATGCATGTTTACTTCCGTACCTCGCTTACTTTATTTTTATTTAGTTTTTTCACTATGCAAGTCATATTTCTTTGGCAACTGTGTATCCAACAACTATACTGATGTCTCCCTTTTCTTAATTCAAAGATCAAATAGCATCTTTATGAGAACATGTACTGACTTGTCAGTTATACTACCATTCTCCCTTTATGTAATATTCACATCTTTTCTTTATTCCATCTCTGTCACAAACATCTGCCATTTCTTCCCCCAAATGGCATCTCCAATTAATTCTTCTCACTTCTATCACTCTTGTCTGGGGTCTCCCTTGTCTGGGGTCTAGTTACCCCATGCTTGAACAGCTATAAATGTTGACTAGCAGAGCTCCTTTGTCACTATTGTCAGGCTCTGGGTATCACCCCTTTAAATCCTCATGACAACAAGTCTATTATCACATTTCATGAATAAATAAGATGGCTGAATTCTTCCTACTACAGTATAATAAAAGTATAGTTTAAACCAAAAGCCCAAATCAAGAACAATAGCTTTTCATAGTGTCTTACACACCTTTTCCCAGAAAATATACACAAGTTCTTGCATTCATTATGTTTTACAGAACAAAAGCAAACCAAGTATTGTAATAATACATGCCCTCTAAAAAGGGATGCAATTCAGCATTTGAGTTGATGGACCTTTTGTCTGAAAAAAATGAAGAAACTGTGTATCACAGTTAAACAAGGGTGAATCTTTGCTCTGCATAATAGAAAATGGCAAACATTTTGCATTTCAGTAAGCCAGCTAGGGAGAGAGGAAAGTGGAGGATCTGGAACATAGAGACCAATGTGAGAAAAATCTGTGCGAAAGTGATGTGCCTAAGCCAGGGCCTGCAGAAGGAAATTGCCTATGTGAAACTTCACATAGTGAGCAATAGGTCATGATTTTCCATAAAATGGAATTGACTTTGGAGTTATTTCTTGCTTGCTTTATAATTCTATTACTTTCCCCCAAAGTTTTTCTAAAAGATACTTAAATACAAAAACCTTGAGTTGGTGGTGATTAGCAGACGTCATCATCAGTCTGGAATTGCAGTCAGGTTAGAAAAGCCTCAATTCAGAGTGGTGTCAGGAGAAGGCAGAAAAGCACGGTGCCTGGTGAACTGACTCCTTTCTTTTCTAAAAATATAATTAGAAGAAAGTGTCCACAGGAAAAGTGTGTGTACATGGTTAGACCTTCTTATTGCAGAGGAGTGCAACATAAAAGAGAAAGTGTGTCGCCAGAATCTGGGGGCACTGGGTTTATCCAGTTAATGTGCTATTATAAAATAAACTTTCATGTTGAAAAAACAATAAAACTCCCTTATTTTCACAACCAATCCAATTTATCAGTCTCATTTTCAACTTCTACATAATCTATTTAACAACCTAATCATTCATAAATGTATTCATTCCCATTTCATACAGATATTCACCCACCGTCTACTTATGTACCTGACCATATGAAAAGAACTAGACATCTTCATATGTGGTTCCACCCTCCAAGTTTCACTCTACCTCAGAAATCCAGCTCTATATACTATTTTCTCATTGCCTATTTTACCTATTGTCCTTGCTCCTGTATTTTTCTAAGCTTCTTCCAAATGGTTTCTTCATCCTCCAAACAATTAATTGTGCTTATTTTTGGTCTCATCCCACAAAGACTAATTTTCTCTTTATTTAATATCAGAGGCTCCTTTTATGTCCCCATTTATATTAACAACCCATGGAGGACATATCTTGAACAGTAATACCAGACAACGCTGGTGTGGTTGGCTGAATAATAGTCCCGAGAGGTCCACATTTTAAACTCTAGAATCTGTGAATGTTACTTTCCTTAAGTAGCAAAACAATTGACTCTGGAGATGTTATTAAGAATCCTGAACCGAGGATATTGTCCTGGAACGTTAGGGTGGGCTCTGAGGGAAGTCTGAGTGCCCTTAGAAGAGGTAGGCGAAGAGATTCGATTACAGCACAGAAGAAGGTGGTGTGGCCAAGGAAGTAAGAATGAAGTGAAGTGGTCAAGGGCCAAGGGATGCTGGAGTGGGCAGCAAGGGCCCTGCTCTTTCCTGGAGCTTCCGGAAGGAGCCAGGCTTACTGACTCCTCGCTTTTAGTCTCATTTTGGACTTCTAGCCTCCAGGACCACTGGAAAATAAGTGTGTTATTTGGAGCCTCTGAATCTGTGGTAATTTGTTAGAATAGCAACAGCAAACAAATACAACAAAGGATACAGGAGTTATTTAGTAATTAATTGACTTTTGGACTTTGGACTAAGGTGAGGGCTTTTTGTATGCGCTCTCCACTACTCTGTAAATAGCAAGGAGGAAAGAAAGTGTGAACAGACAGCAAAAAGGGTGGCCATTTGTAAGCCAAGGAGGAGGTCTCTGAGAAGACTAGCCCTGTTGGTACCTTGACTTAGGACTTTCATCCTCCAGAACTATGAGAAAATAAGCTTCTTTTGTTTAAGCTGTACAGTCTGTGGTGTTTTGTTATGGCAAACCTAGCAAACTAGAGTAGAATTAAAATATTTTATGTGTTAATCCAGCAATGATAGATTTTGATAATACATATGTAGTTTTTTTCTTACACCTCTAGCTATTCACAGTTTATGTAGCTAGGATGTCAGCATGTTTCAATTATTAACATTAATTAAAAGTGCTATGAGTGCCTCTGATGCTTATGTATACATATATTTTTTAAAAACACAGATATATATATACTATGGAGAGAAACATTATTTATCATTAGCCAACCCTAAATTTTAGCACTCCAAAAGTTGTCAGAATGTTATTATATAGTATTGTTTGGGAGTCTCAGTTCTTCATGCTAGTGCAGTAAAGAATTACAGATTAGCAAGCTTATTAGTATGTAAGCAAAGTTTATTAGTGATACATTCTTATGGAAGAGAACGAGCCTAGCTGTGGTAGGTGAGAAAGGCAAAGGTGCTTGGCCTCTTTGTCCTGAGGACTTCTATAATTTGTAGGTTGGGGTGAGGGAATTACATATTGATTTGGTGGGAGAAAGTGGTACATACTCCTCCAAGAGAGGGCATGACCCCCCAAACATAAGTATGGGTGGAGGTCTGTTAACTCAGATTTTTATCTTGCTCCAGACCAGTTCTTGTTATCCTATAAAGTTATTTACGTGCTTTTTCTGCAAATACTGTGGACCCCCTCCCATACCTCCTCCTTCTCTTAAACTTCTACCTAACAGTATCATTAAAATATATATATAAGAAAATTTTTAGTCGCTTATGAGCAAGTAAAAAAGTATGCTTTAAAATTCAGAGCTGACCTTTTCTACCTGGGGACTGTGGTAAGCAGAATTCTAAAATTTCTCCAAGATCCCGAGCCCCAGGTGTATACACCCGGATTCACTCTCAATACAGTGAATATGTTGGATTTCACTCCATCAAATGTTGTATGGCACAGTTGCACTTGAGATAGGAAAATTAGCCAGGTGGTCCTGACTTAACCACAGAATCCCTTTAAAAGCAGATGTTTTCCTGGGCTAGTTGAAGCAGAAGTGAGAGATTTGAAACCAAAGACTGATTTGATACATCATTGTTGGCTTGAAGAGGGAGGAGGCCATGTGGAGAGGACCCGCAAGTGGCCTATACAAATATTTTAAGAGCAAAAACTCAGGATCTCAGTGATGGGGGGACTCAAGAGTTGGAAAATTTTAGTTTTAAGTAATAGTTAATAAGCTTAGTAGTTAATGCATGTAAAAAGCTATTGTTTCAGAAACTGAAGGCATTGCTCACTCTGACTCTAGGGGACCACAAGCAATTTCACCTTTGTGCCCCAGGAAGACTACAAGCGATCAAGGTGGCATCCAAGACATTGTGTTCCAGGGACAGATGTCCTTTTCCCAGGACACAGAAAAAGAGTATCCCCCAGGACATAGATGCCCAGGATGCAGATAAAGAATCTCGGGTCAACAAAGAGATAAAAGACCTGTACTCTGAAAATTACATAACATTGAAGAAAGAAATTAAGGAAGAAACAAATAAATGGAAGCAAATGCCATGTTCTTGGATGGGAAGAATCAACATCATCAAAATGTTCATACTACCCAAAGCAATTTACAGATTCAATGCAATCCCTATTAAAATACCAATGACATATTTCACAGACCTAGAACAAATACTCCATAAATTCATATGGAACCAAAAAAGACCCCGAATAGCAAAAGCAATCTTGAGACAGAAGAACACAGCAGGAGGAATCACAACACCGGATATCAAACAATACTACAAAGCCACTGTAATCAAAACAGTCTGGTACTGGCATAAGAACAGACATATAGATCAGTGCAACAGAATAGAGAGTCCAGAAATAAACCCAGGCCTCTGTGGTCAACTAATATTTGATAAAGGAGGAAGGAAGATAAAATGGAGTGAGAAGAGCCTCTTTAACAAATGGTGCTGGGAGAAGTGGATAGGGACCTGCAAAAAAATGAAACTAGACCACCAACTTACACCACACACGAGAATAAACTCAAGATGGATCAAAGACTTAAATGTAAGCCGTGACACCATAGAAGTCCTAGAGGAAAACATAGGCAAGAAAATATCAGATATCTCACGTAACAATCTCTTCACGGATACATCTCCTAAAGCAAGAGAAATAAAGAAATAAATAAATAAATGGGATTACATCAAACTAAAGAGTTTCTGCTCAGCAAAAGAAAACATCAGCAAGATGAAAAGGAAACCAACCATATGGGAAAACATATTTGCCAATGATATCACAGACAGGGGACTGATTTCCAAAATATATAAAGAGCTGATACAACTCAACATCAAGAAAACAAACAATCCAATTAAAAAATGGGCAAAGGACCTGAACAAACACTTCTCCGAAGAGGACATACAGAAGGTCCATAGACACATGAAAAAATGCTCAACATCATTAGCCATCAGGGAGATGCAAATAAAAACCACAATGAGATACCACCTTACACCAGTCAGAATGGCCATCATCAACAAATCAACAAGCAACAAGTGCTGGCGAGGATGTGGAGAAACGGGAACCCTACTGCACTGTTGGTGGGAATGCAGACCGGTGCAGCCACTATGGAGAACAGTATGGAATTACCTCAAAAGATTAAAAATGGAACTGCCTTTTGAACCAGCAACTCCACTACTAGGATTATACCCGAAGAATCTTGAAACACCAATTCAAAAGAACTTATGCACCCCTATGTTCATTGCAGCACTGTTTACAATAGCTAAGTGCTGGAAACAACCTAAGTGCCCATCTGTAGATGAGTGGATCAAAAAACTGTGGTACATCTACACAATGAAATACTATGTAGCAGAAAGAAAGAAGGAACTCCTGCCATTTGCAACAACATGGATGGAACTAGAGAGAATTATGCTTAGCGAAATAAGCCAGGCAAAGAAAGAAAAATACCATATGATATCACCTAATACAGGAAACTAAAGAACAACACAAACAAAGGAACTAAATAGAACAAAGAGCAGAATAGCAGTCAATAGGGGGGAGGGGAGAGGGAGAGAAGGGGGATAAGTAAGGGAGGGGTTTAGTCAAAGAACCTGTATAAAAGACTCATGGACATGGACAACGGGGAGGGATATGATTGCGGGAGAGGGGGTGCGTTGGGTGGGGGAGAGAAATTAGGGGTAAAGGGGACAACTGTAATTGAAAAACCGAAATTAAAAAAAAAGATCCTAAAACAGACACAACTGTTTGTAAGTGCACATATTGTATATATGAATATAAAAGTATAAAATAAAGTCTGAAAAAAAAACAAAACAAACAAACAAAAAAAAAGAATCTCGGGTCAAGAAGGAAAAGATGCTAAGGAAATTGCTGGACTGCAGTTTTATCTGAGATTAATGTCTTTCCTGAATACCAAACCCCTCACTTACACTTTTATTCCTCCTTATAAAAAAAGGCTGGCTTGAAAGAAAATGTAAGACTGTCTCTTAGGAAGCAAAACCCACTGTGTTCTCAGATGGCTGGTGATGTGACTAAAGCGAACATAAATATTCAATCCCTGTCTCTGCTTATTGGATCTGGTGGTAACAGGCAACACAAACACTATCTTTTCCAGTTTCATCAATATGGCAACTGAAAAGACAAAAAAGCCCCTTTCAGACCTTCTTTACCAGTGCTAGCTAGATCTCTTTCTTTGAGCCTGTCATGCATAATTAGCTGTTGTGTCTCTGAGCCTCTATTCTCAGGACTGGGAAGATTACTAAAACTATGCCCCACACATGTGTTTTAAAACTTACACAAACAGGATGTATCAGACCCTGAACCCAAAGATAACAGCGAAACAAAGTGAAGCCTGCACAATCAGCCCCAAACCTCCGGTTTATAACTACTTGCCACAACTACCCAGCAGTCCCTCCCTGCACCCCACTTTTTGATCCTTTAAGTAAAACTCACAGCCCCTACCTCTCGGGGCTGGTTCCTTTCTCCGCACCTAGCCCTTTGGCTCTCTTGAGAAAGTAAAAATAAAACTTTGTTCTCTGCATTTTCTTCTCTTTGTGAATTCTTTCACAGTCCCTTCACCAGCCACCATGACAGCAACTGCTAAGAGCTGGAGGCTACCAAGTACCAAAATGAGCTTCTAAGCATATTCTTCCCCAGCTCCTTCAAATGAGAATTCAGCTTTGATGACATCTTGATCTCAGCTTGTGCTAGAGCACAGATACTGCCTGGCCCCGTCTTGCTGCACTTCTGACATAGAAAACTATGAACTAATAAATGACTGCTGTTTTAAGTTTCAAAATTTTTGTTAATTTATTTTTCAGCCATAGATAACAAACACCAGGACTATTTAAGAAG
The DNA here is from genome assembly GCF_987537825.1 of Furipterus horrens. Classification (NCBI taxonomy): domain Eukaryota; kingdom Metazoa; phylum Chordata; class Mammalia; order Chiroptera; family Furipteridae; genus Furipterus; species Furipterus horrens. The sequence continues at coordinate 82,646,500 of NW_028327174.1, read as the reverse complement.
CTATAATAGTACATTCAGTCTTTACTTTAGAGTCAAAATTAATCCCAAGATTTAAAAAATGGATAATGTTCTTACATGCCAAACATCTTTTATTTGTTGAGATTAATGATTTTTAAATATTCATTCAAATATCATATTCTTCTTGAGTAACATATCTTTGGGGAGTCATTAAGTGACTACATTATGTGTTTATAAGTGTAGGAAAACTGACTAAGATTCAGTTACAACTCACCAAGAAGCTACTTTCTACATTACTCTTATCATTAGGGACCAACTTTGTCAATAATAAATAAATGATTATTGCTGTCCAATAACTGGGTCTATGTACATAGAGGAGATGTAATCAGAAGCATCAATTGGTTGCTCTCACAGACTCCCTGACCTGGGAAACAAACCCATAAACCAGGCATGTGCCCTGACCTAGAGTGGAACAAGTAAACTTTCACTATGTGGGATGACACCCAATGAGCTGAGCCACACGGGTTAGGGCAGGTGGTTTTTTTTGAAATGGAAACACTTGTGAAACAGTTAGGAAACAATCATGTTAGAGAAACAAACTTGAACAATGTGAAAAATCTGCATGGATTATTGTTTCCTTATTTAGAACTGCAATGATCTACAAACCAACTAGCTTATCACAGCAGCCATATTTACATTTGAAAGACCACATTTCCCACAGTCCCTACCATACAGAAATTTATGAAATAGTAATTGGGCTGAGAAATTGAACTATAGGCTCTAAAACTGTGGGTAGTTGTAACCAAGAGCCTATTCTCTAAGGATCAGTTTCAGAGAGAAAGCATATTCATTATACAAAAAGAGTAACTTTCAGAGCATAGTAACTTTGGATCAATAAAGAGGAGCTAAGCAGACAATACAGATTAGAGATACTGAACCAAAACGAAGAAAAATGGCCAGGGTAGGCTAAGGTCTCCACCAGGTAAGAAACATGAAAAATGATCATCAAACTACCGAAAACTGTCTTCTTAATAGATTATATATGGCTGAATTTGTAGTCTGGGTTTTTAATTTCAAGACTTCATTAGTAGAAGTATCCAAGATAGATAGATAGCTATATAGCTTTGGTCAAATTGCTTTACCTATCTGTGCCTCAGTTTCCTCACCTGTAAAACATTACCTAGTTAATAATGATAGAAGCTAGCTCACAGGATGTGGAAAAACACACAATGGAGACGAGAAAGCCTCTTCAATAAATGGTGCTGGGAGAAGTGGAAAGCCATGTGAAAGAATAAAACTAGATTACAGTTTGTCCCCTTGTACAAAAAATTAATTCAAAATGGATCAAAGACCTAAATATAAGATCTGAAATAATAAAATACAAGGAGAGATCCCCCCAAAAAACAAAATTATCTTCTGGAGGGCAGGCCCCTTGTAGTACAGGCTTCCTGTACTAGGCGAGTGTTCTAGGAACCCATCTGTATCAGTGTACCAGCTGGCGCTGTTGTGAGAGGTTTCCTTCAGTCTCAGTGAATTTTTTTTGAAGACTCTTTCAATGCATTTGCCTATTTCATGATGGGTGATTTAGGAGTGCACTTGTCCCACATTGTGATGAGTGTTCAGCAGTTTTTGACCAAAAAAGGCATGACCCCTGTGCCCCACCCTCCCTATTTACCCCAATCTCACCCGGAGCAACTTGTTTCATTTGTTTACCCCAATGAAAAAAAGTCCTGAAAGGGAAATGTCTTGCCAATGTGCAGGAGGTGAAACAAAAAATGGAAGAAGCACTAAAATGCATAAAAATAGATGAGTTCAAAAACTGTTTTGAGCAGGGGGAAAAATGTTTCAATAGGTGTAATGGATCAACCAGAGAGTACCTTGAAGTTCACTGAAGTTTAAATATATTAGAATAAATACACAATTTTTTATAAATAAACTTCATTTTTAGGGTGGCCACCCCTTGTACAAAGAAAAAAAACATAGGTACTAAACTTATGGACCTTGGTCATAGAGATAATTTTATGAATTTGACCCCAAAGGCAATGGAATTAAATGCAAACATAAATGAATGAGACTATATCAAACTAAAAAGTTTTGGCACAGCAAAAGAAACCAATGAAATAAAAAGGCAATCAACTAAATGGGAGATGATATTTGCAAACAACAGCACCAACAAGGGATTAATATCCCAAAAATATATAAAACTCATACAGCTCAACACCAAACAAACAATCCAATTAACAAATGGGCAGAGGACCAGGACATCTTTGCCAAGAAGACATACAAATGGCCAGCAGATACATAAAAAGACATTCAACTTCACTACCTATTAGGAAAATAAAAATCAAAACTATAATGAGATACCATCTCACACCTGTTAGAATGGCTATCATCAACAAGATAGATAATAACTGTTGGAGAGGTTGTGGAGAAAAAAAAGAACCCTCATTCACTGCTGGTGGGAATGTAAACTGGTACAGCCACTATGGAAAACAATATGGTGGTTCCTCAAAAATTTAAGAATAGAATTACCATATGACCCAGCAATTCTTCTTCTGGGTATCTACCCAAAATACTCAAAAACATTTATCTGCAAATATATATGCACCCCTATGTTCAATGCAGCATTACTCATAATGGCCAAGACATGGTGACAACCAAAATGTCCTTTGATAGATGACTGGGTAAAGGAGATGTGGTACATATATGCAATGTAATACTATTCAGCCATAAAAACAATAAATACTGCCATTTGCAACAACATGGATGGATCTTGAGAATATTATATGAAGCGAACTCAGTCAGCCAGAAAAAGCTAAGAACCATACACTTTCACTCATATATAAGAAGAGGTTTGGAAAGGTAATAAAGGGTAAAGGGGGACAAATATATGCTGATAGATGATGATATGACATTGGGTAGTGGGCACGCAATACAATATACAGGTCATATATTATAGCAAGGTACACTTGAAATCTATGTGACCCTATGAACCCATGTTATCCCAATAAAGTTAATTTTAAAAATTATGTGAGAAATAGATGATAACATATATTTCTAAAATTCGCATGAAGTTTCAATGTGATAATTCCTGAAAATATTTTAGCACAATATTTGGCACAGAGTAAGGACATAATAAAAATTACCTGTTATACTTCTGTTATAGTCTTTTTTTTAATATATTTTATTGATTATATTGTTACAATAGTTCCAATTTTTTCCCCTTTGCTCCCCTACGCCCGGCACCCCCCTTCCCCAACAATCCCCCCCAAAGTCCATGTCCATGAGTCGTACATACAAGCTCTCCTGCCTCACCCTTTCGTGTATTCTTCTTCTTCTTTTTTAAAATAATTAATTAATTAATTAATTTAACAATAAAAAAGAACAATCCCTCCCTCTCAGACTTAAGACCCTTTATAATCTTATAAAGGACAATGGGCGAAGGTCTCGAGCTCTTCTAGCTGCTTCAAGCTGGACATTGTCATCGTCCTAACTACCCTTGGGTCCAGAAATCCCTAATAACAGTGGGAGTGTGGAGGGGAGGGTGGCCTTCCCACATGGGGAAGGATCTTGCAGACTCCAGGTCGGCTGGCTGTCCCCGGACAATGGCATGCTTGATTTAATAGGCTGGCATCCTTGTTGTATTCTGGGGGCAACAGATTTGGCAAAAGGGTTAAAAGACATCATTCAATCCATAACCACTAGATGACAAAAGACAGGTATTAATTTTTCAATGTCACACATTAGGGAAAAGAAGGGCTTCTTTGGAAGAAGGTGTTCCAGGTACATCTCACATGTCTAAAACCCTTTTGCCCATTATATTTAGTTTGGGCTGAGGGGAATATTTTAGGTTTCCCCCCTCTCAGACCTCTAGGCTCTTTCTGTCCAAGCCTTTAGGACAGAAAAGAGAAACCAGTTTTAAAGTGAAGCCCACAGACCACCCCATACTTCACCAACCCAGCCACTTAGTTCAGCAAAACTATTGAGTCTCAGGAGGCAGTGATGCAGACAGGATTAAGTGAGGCCTATACATACAGACAATCACTCAGGTAATGAGATCATATGCTTATGCCCTTTGAAAACAGAAAACACATGCTAATTTATGTAACATAACCCACATACAAGTCTCTAAATCTGTAGGACTGTCTAATCGGAAAGACATCCAGTAGCAAGGCATTTGACATTCTTCTTGCCTGTAAATTAAATATCTTTGATAATGCCACAGACATAGTTTAACTTTCAAATGAAAACAAATTTTAAATGAAAAGAAACTTTAAAGATGGTTAGCTGCACTACTTTATAGTCTACCACTGAGCATTGTGATTTTCCTTGAATCACAATTTTTCTCCCTAAGATTACCCTCCTTGTCATTAAAGGGACTGCATTAAGTCCATTTTTAATATTTCCTGTTCATTTGCCTAAATACAACAAGAGCAGAAAATGATCACTTATGATCTTTAGTTCTGCTTTGCTGGAACTTATGCAAGGAACATTTAGGGTGACCTTTAGTTTACCCTTCAGTACACAGAAGCAGAACCACATACCTGGCATTCAGCCTTGCCTGTAAACACCTGTATTTTCCGAGTCCTTCTGGTTTTCCATTGTGCCTTAAGGTCCTTTCTAGCCATCTTTCAGGAAAACAACCTTCTTCATTCCTTCCCTGGAAAGATTACCATGGACCGCACATCCAACCAAGGTACCAGGTCTTTTATTTTGTGGACTTTTATTACCTTTGAAAGTCAATCCCAGTTGCTCAGGGCTTTTTGGTAACAACCAAAGCCCAAGCATGTCTCCTTTAGGCATGATATTCCAGTCAAAGTCTTAGTCAAAAAAACCTCTATTAACAAGTGGTCTTATTAGTTTTATGCAAAGAAACTTAGGTCATTACTTACTTCTTTAGAATGCCAAACTCTGGAGGGATCAGATAGGGAGAAAAATATACAGTGTGAAGGAAAATCCTTGTCCTTCTAATATTCACTGAACTTGCAATTCCATTCTTTATATTTTCATTTTTTCCCCCACTAAAAATTTTTTGTTTGTTTGTTTTTCCATTACAGTTGTGCCACTTTTTTTCCCCTCTTGCTTCCCTGAACCCTGCCCCCTCTTCTCCCACATTCAGTCCCCACCCAGTTGTCCATGTCCGTGGGTCACTTATACATGTTCTTTGACTAGACCCTTCCCCCTCTTACCACTTCTCTCCCTCCCATCTCCCTCTTTGTTACTGTTAGTCTACTTCTTGTTTACATACCTCTGGTTCAATTTTGCTCATTTGTTTGTATTGTTCATTAGTTTCCTGTAATAGGTGACAGCATAAGGTATTTTTCTTTCATTGCCTGGCTTATTTTGCTAAGCATAATTTTCTCTAGTTCCATCCATGTTGTTGCAAATGCTAGAAGTTCCTTCTTTCTTTCAGTACTTATTTATTGTCATTTTCCCCCTTTGTACTCGTATTCCTCTCTGTCTCTCTCTGTTCCTTCATCTTCTTAAAACAGACCCTTTAGCATCTCTTGCAATGCTGGTTTGGTGGAGATGTATTCTTTTAGCCTTCTTTTTTGTCTTGGAAACTCCTTATTTCACCTTCCATTTTGAATGAGAGTCTTGCTGGGTAGAGTATTCTTGGTTGTAGGCCTTTGTTTTTCATTGCTTGGAATACTTTTTGCCATTCCCTTCTGGCTTGTAGTGTTTCTGCTGAGAAATCTGATGAAAGCCTTATTGGAGCTCCCTTGTATGTTACTAGTTGTTTCTCTCTTGCTGCCTTTAGGATTCTCTCTTTGTCTTTGAATGTTGCCATTTTAATATGATGTGTCTTGAAGTGGGCCTGTTGGGGTTCATCTTCATTGGGACCCTTTGTGCTTCCTGGACTTGTGTGACTGTTTCTCTCCTCATGTTAGGGAAGTTTTCTGTCATTAGTTTTTCAAAGAGATTTTCTATCCCTTGCTCTTCTTCTCCTTCTGGAATTCCTATGATATGGATATTATTATGTTTCATGTTGTCCTGCAGCTGTCTTAGAGCCTCTTCAGTCTTGTTCAATCTTTTCTCATTTTGTTGCACTCTCTGGGAGTTTTTGTCTACATTGTCTTCCAGCTCGTCGATCCGATCTTCTGCTTCCTCTAGCCTGCTTTTAATTCCTTCTATTGTGTTCTTCAATTCAGATATCGTACTCTTCATTTCCTCCTGGCTTTTATTGATAGCTTCTATGTCCTTTTTCATGCTGGTGTAATTCTCAGTAATTTCCTTGTAGTTTTTCTGGAGTTCCTTGTAATTTTTCTGGAGTTCCTTGTAGTTTCTGCTGAGCTCATTGAGCTTCTCCATAATCCATGTTTTGAATTCCATATCTGATAGTTTGCTCCCCTCTATTTCACTTAGCACTCTTTCTGGGGATTCTACCTTTCCTTTTGATGGGGGGTTGTTTCTCTGTCTCCCCATTTTTGTGACTCCTGTTGTTTGTTGGTCCTTCTTAGAATGATCTGCACTTCCTGGATCTGCCCCTGGTGGCGTCAGATCCTGTACCAGTCTGGGCCTAGGCAGCCTGTTGGAGACTTCCAGGGATCTACTGCCTTTGTCTGTCTTCTTTAGTTATTAATCTATTCAATCTGTGATTAGCTGTCAGGCTTAAGGACCGTGGGTGTGGCAGTTTAATTCCTGTAGGCAGGGCTTTTGCTTCCCCTCAGTCTGACGCCACTTGAGGGGTGGGGTGGGCGGAGAATGGCCTGCCTGCAGTACTGGGGATGAGTCAGCACTGGGACCCGGTTGACTGCTTCCCCTGTTCTCCCCTCAAAGCCACCACACCAAACTCTCCCCAAGCATCTCTAGTCTTCTCTGCCTTCCCTCCGCTCGAGCCCAAGGTAAGTGGAGACCAAAATATTTTTGTATGTGATCCACTTAAGGGCTCTTTTCCTCTTGCTGTTTCTCTCCAGCTAGCAAGAAACTCTGTGGCTTTTCACTTTCCATAGCTGGATACTATTTTACTTTCCACTCTGTTGCTGTAGGCTGGGAAGCCCAGCTGAGGGTTTAGACCCTGCCCTTCTCAAGGGGAACCCCCAGCTGCTGAGCTGGTTCTCAGTCTCTTCAGCTGCCACCCAGCCAGCCCTTCTGCATCTCCGCATTCCCTACCGGTCATGTTGTAATGTAGTGGCCTTTTCTGTCTCTCCGTGGTTATAAGACTTCTCTCCAGCTAGTGTTCGATTGGTTATTCCATATGATTTCTCCAAAATTAAGTTGCAAATCCAGACTAGTTCTGGGAGGAGGTTAGTGTAGCTTCCGTTTACTCTTCCACCATCTTGTTTCTCTTGTTATAATGTTTTTGCTTGTTTGTTTCCACATTTGTTTTTTCATTAGAGAATGAGTTTGTCCAGAGGAAAAAAATTATCCTTAATAAACATTTAATATTTTTTGAACAATATATGCCTGAAACTCTACTAAGTATTAAAAGAATAAAAAACTAATAACACAAGGTTTTTGCTCTAGACAGAAAGACTTGTATACATTTGAATTGCAACATATTGTGGTAACACAGATGGAATGAGGCAAGCAATAAACTGGAAATTTATAGTGGGAGCGGTACATAGATATTGGAGGGCAAATATGTGAGTAATTGGGACCCCAAGTTATGGGGTAATTTGTGCTTAAAGGTAAGGCATTTAGATTGTGTACAAAGAACAGAATGGAACAGTACACTAACATTCTTGATTTTACATGCTGAAATTCCCTTTTTTGCTTAAACTTCCATGGACTGTGATCTTCAGAGAGTAAGCTTTGCTTTAAGAATGAGAACTTTGACTAAAGGGTCATAGATTGATGGGTCCCTAACTTAGTGTCTAGGCCTGATTTTAATCTCCAATACTGTGCTTTAAAAATACTATATGCTGTATAAACATTTGTGGAATTAAATTGAAATTTAATGGCTTACCTCAAAACGTATTCTTACTGAACTTACACTAAAAATAATTTTTGCTAAAACCCTCCAGACATGAATATGTTTAAACCTGGATCTTAACAAGAGAGGCCTCTTATCCCACAACTTAATTGTTCCAACTAGGAAGGTAACTCTCTTGAGAAGAATTGAGATAAGATCTTGAAAATGTGGGAGCAAATTTTACCCATGATGGAAAATTAGATGACCACTTCCCAACGTAAATTTTCCTTCTTCAATGTATTAAGGGGCAAAAGTATTTTGCTCCATTTATGTTTATTTTGATGTCATAGAAGAGAGCAATTAGACATACAATTGTTAAACCTCTGGGAGTCAGGATATGTTGTCATAGTTTTTATTTTTACTCTGAGAAGCAATAATGCAAACTGGTTCTGAACTAAGTCATCATCAAATCAGAATAATTATGTGAGTCTGGAAGAGTAAAATTCTAAATTTGAAAAAACATATATTTTTTTCTTCATCATAACTAGCCCACAAATCTTTCCTAAAATATTTTCTTAAAAATTTTATAAATGAAATTTATTACCCAGTTTTGTATGATCACACTGTATTTGTAATCTATAATTTGGCCAATACGGGCCTATATTTTGTAATGGGTGTGCCTTCATTTATAGTAATTAAATTATGATTAAGTCAATTTAAATGAGTATCTCCTAGTGTTTATGTTTAATTTCAAAGCAATAACACTATTAGTCATAGTACATGTTACTCACAATAAATTGCCTAATGATGTATCTTTATTAATATATAAACATTGAAACCTTTAACTGAGCAAAACTCAATCCTAGTAAATATGTAAATCAATTCATGATCTCTCCAAATGGGGACCATTATTTTGCACTTTACATGAGGTATTTTTTCCTAAAAATTTATGGGCCTCAGGTACCATTAGATATTTCTTTTAGTTTCTCTGACTTAAATAACTACAGATTAAATTCCAATCCCTAATGCATTGAGCTTATTTGTGCACATGGGTGAGGTGGGCAGGGGAAAATCAAGGGTCTATTTCCTGACACCTTCCACTTCATTAGTTGATTTTTAATTAGAGGATATCTCATGGCCTATTTCCTGAATTAATGGTTCCTCATCTTTTATCCATGTCCATAGGCTACAGAGACACAACATAGCTTATTGCATATACTCATAGTCAACTGGGGGATTTTTATAATTGCCATGGGAAATATCCCTCCATGTCTACTCAAACATAATTTTAAAATATTCTTAAGTGATAGTTATTATACATCTATGTATTTTTACAGTTCACCATTTTTTAAATTCATTAGCATTTAGGAATGAAAATCCCCTAATAACAAAATGTGCTTTCCATCAATTTTGTCCTCTGACTTCCATGTCCTTTGTGTGTAATCATGTCCATTTAGAGCTAGAGCCTTTATTACATTTAATTTTTACCAGCCTGGAATAAAATAAAATAAAATAAATAAAATAGGCAGCCATTGTCTATTTTGCTGATTGGCCAAGGAAAATCTATTTCATATTGTAATTTATAGTTTGTGTCATGAAACTGGCCATTTCTGTAAGTTAGACAATATCAACAATATACTCTAGGTTTGCGGGAGAATGAATTGTGAAAAGGAACAGGAAAAGGGAAAGAGTCATTTTTAAACTCTAAAAAAGATACAATGTGATATTATATCGTATTCTCCAAATGATAATAGACTGATGTCCAATTATTGTTTTCAGGGCTACTTTCAAGGCATTTGTAGAGGGGAAAATGAAACATGTTTCTCTGGGTTTAAAACATTTTTAAAATTTATGTGCAGATATTCCCTTGATAGGCATACTGAACTCTGCTGTGTGTTTTTTGGCCAGTACTAGTAAAACATGGAAGAGTTCTTGTTTAAAAACAATTCTGTGTGCAATGGCACCTTGACTCTTAGCCCAGGCTTTCCAGATTGATAAGACTAACAATCCCTATAGCTCTAAAAGAAAAAAATTTACCTTACCTACACTAATGATCATATAAAGAATGTCTTTGTTTTTATCAAAACAATGCTGTAAGTAAGATGAATGGTTCTTGAGGAATTAAATTTTCCAAACAGAATCTTTTATTTTATTAATCTGACAAGTGTATAGTGTTTGCCTAGAGTACCTTAAGATGCTGAATTTTTCAGCCTTGATTTTAAATCTTTCAAATATGGAGCACTAACTTTTCAGGAATCCAACAAGGAAAAAAAAAGTTATATATTCTATTTACAGAGTCTACCATTCTTCCTTTGGACTCAAAAATGAGGAGTGCAGTGGAGGGACACACATGCCTAGAAATACACTCATGTTTCATCATCCTCAGTTATCTCACTGAAGCAGGACTGGTGTAAGGACCAGATCAATGGCTCAGAAACTGTTGGCAGACAGCTTTGTCCTGAGTTTCAAAAAGGATTTAGCCCTAGAGGAAATTATGTAAATAAACTGTTATATTCTAAGAAAAAAAATGCCCCTGATCCTCCAATTCCCCTCCAGGTCCCATATACAAAGAGAGGAGAGGTAGTAGAAGGCAAAAATGGAGCTGACCAACAATAATGCCCCACTTTTCCTCCATAAAAGGGGAATTACTCATTTTACTCTGGTTGCTTAGTTTACTGTAAATTCTATGACATGTTTTACTGTTCTTTATGCTATAGTGACCTTCATTGTTTAAAATCTCCACCTTTTAAAATCTGTTGTACAGTTTTAGGCAATAATGCATTCTCAAAAGGAAATGTCAACTCTTAAAATGTTTCCTCTTAGTAATTTTCCAACACTGAGAATGTCAATAGCCTGATAAAGAACATTAGAAATACTTGGTCAAAATTAAATGCTGTCTAGAGGTTTAGGTTTCCATTTTACAATTGTCACTTAAAAGTAATCATTGTATTTACATGTAGGTTTTGTAGTAATGACTGAAGTTCCCCATCCTGGAACCTGCCAGAAATGTTCTTCTCCAAGGTAAAGGAAAAGGGGAGGTAAAGAAAAAGTAGCTCTTTTAAACTTTTATTCAGATAACAAAAAGTTGAAATGTTTATAAACTACTCTTCTTGCATCTCACAGATTTTACACACAGCACACTCAGGACTGAGGGAAAAAGTTAAAGTTTCAGAAAAAAGGAAGGCTACACAGAATTGTCCCTGAGGAATATCTTAAGATCACAACAAGAAAAGTATTTACATTTCTTATGGCTTTCAGAATCCTTCTGGACCAACAATTATGAAAACTTCTGGAGAGCAGTGGAAAGATAGGAGAAGGTATTTTTTATTATTTCTGAAATGTTGAACCCCGGGAAGAAAGATGAAGGACTGTGGTCATTATGCATATACCCTATTCTCTCTTTTTCAATTTTCTCAGAGAGGCAATGGCTTGAGTGACATCAAGTATCACGTACCTAAAGCAACTGAAGGGCATTCAACTCTATAGTTATCTCTAGTCCCAGCATGGCACGGTCCTCTGAGGCCTCAGTAGGAGTGAATGAATCATTCTAAGAAACTGTGGATAGGGTGATGTTCTTAGAGTTTTTGTAGAGCATTTCAGATCATGGGCCACTACAGGTTCTCTTATTTCACTCTTACCTTTGGAGTACTACATGGATGTGACTTATCTTAAGATGCTCTTTGAAATTTGGAAGGTGCCAGGATAAAGTCCAGAAGATATAAAAAGTTAGCTTCTTGGGTATGACCCTCATATGCACTTTTAATGTAAAGGAATATAAAATTCTGTGACTATGGAGGCTAAGCAATAAGACTTCTCTCTTCTATGCCAGACTACCGAGCAACCAAGAGATAGAAAGGAGTCAGAGATAAAAGTTGAAAATTTTTTATAGATGAAAGCTAGGCTGAAGTACATATATTGCTTAAGTTGTGGCCAAATGGCCTTGATAACATCCTCCTTACAAACACACTCCATCCACACCTTGGGACACCACCACACCTCCAAGGAGGAGAGAAAATCAATAGAAAATACGCTGCCTCCTTGTGGAGATGAATGACTAAGAGGCCAAGCAGGGAGAGTTATTTGAATGGAGATCCCTTCCCAGGAAGCAAGAGGTTGGGGACTACAGTAGTCCCTCTCTATATTGTGGTTTACTTATCACAGCCTCACTGTATTGCAGGATCTTTAAAAATATTATATTTAATTATTTATCATGGATTTTTCACTATATCACGGGATTTTGCAGTACTGTATACGTATGTTGTTAAAGTTATGTAGGTTTAAGAGTGTAGAATAAATGTAAGGTTCCTACTTCACGGGGGGTCTAGAACATAATACCCACGATAACTGAGGGAATGTATTAGTAGGTATTCTTCAAGAATAAAGGCTGTCTTTGATTTTTCCCCATTGACAAATTTTTAACAATAGGGTTTAAAAGATGCTTGAAGTTCAGGATAGGCATGCTACCAAGGAAGGGAGAGTTAGCATTTTACCTACAGTTTAACTTTGTTCTATTTATTAGAAACCTAAAAATTAGAGAAGCAATTTATGTAAATTTGGACTTATTTTCTATTAAATTGTAAACATATTAATATTTTCTAGTGATTTCCTAATACCATAATATGTCCTATGAAAACAGAGGCTTTATTTATGTCAAGCAATTTGGGAAACCAATAGATACTCCTTTTACCTCTTGGAGATTCACAATGCTTTTCAAATGTTAAAGATATTATGATGTTTTATAGTAAAGTTTAATGTTAATATAATTTCTCAAGCTTCTTTGAGCCTGGAATATTTTGTTGTCTATGTACTTGTTGTTTCTTAGATATACATATTCAAATTCTATATAGCTGTTTACTTCACAGAGCACTCTATAGAAAATGCTGGGTTTTGGAACTACTCAAATATATTTGACCTTCACATTGTCCCTGTGAGAAAGTTGTGCCATAATTCACATTTTTTCCCAGAATTAAAAGGGACATTTTACCCAAAATTGCATTATGCTTTGCAAACCTTAGCTTGTCATAGTTTAACTGGCAGCATTTTTTTTTTTTTTTTTTTTTTAGTTTTGTATAAAACAGTAGTATGTCCTACAACAATGGTGTCTTATTTGATTAAATATTCATGGAAAGACGGAGCATTGAAAGTCTATGTTTTCTTTTTCCTATCTGTGTGAAGACAGGCATGTGACTTTTCTTACACTTCACAAAAGTTTAGAATCACATAGGCTTCCTGACTGGAATGGAAATGCATGTTGTCTCTGGAACTGCGTAAGGTTTCCATGGTTAATGATTTCTTTCTGGCCTCTGTAGAAAAAGTATTTGGCATCTCTTTTGTTGACATTAAACAATGTCATTTCCCAATTTCTATGCAGCAGAAGTACACTGTTGTTAGTTTAGAATAGTTCTGTATTATAAACGTTTCTTCGATTTCTGTTTACTTCTGACTCTTTTAGTCTGTAATAAACACATTTGTGTAATGTGTTTTAATTTTGAGATCTCACTTAATTTTGATGGCTTCAAGTTTTATTAGAAAAGAAAAAATAACATTGCAATTTTTATTTTCTTTTTAGCTGGGTGGCTGATTGGTTCACTATTAATTTGATGCCTTAGCCATTCGGTTCAGTACCAGTGAGCACTTCATGTTGTCAAACAGTTATTACAATGACATCTTCCTAAATAATGGTAGATTTCCTACTGACTAAGAAACTAATTTTAAAATATACATGTTAGTATCAAATTATGGTAGGTCTCTGGCTGGATATTAGTGCTTAAAACTTGTTCTGATATTTCAGATTAAATAGATTGCCTTAAAATTTTAAGAAGTGCCAAATAAGAATCTCACCCTTTTAGAAAAAAAAAAAAAAAAACAATTATATAAGCAATATGAAAGGTTATTTGCTTTCTGTCCATAAAATTTGTAAAAGCCAAAATAAGTGAATTGAGTTTTTAGATTTAATGTGTGACCTAAAAATTTTACTGACTAAATCCTACCTCCTCCCTTGTTTTCCCTTACTTTTTACATTGGAGATTCTAGACTCTTCGGATGCTTGCTAGAATAAAAATTCAGTTCTCTTATTAAAGGCTGATCATCCTACCACACAGTAGAGGATCTAAACCTGTTATATCCCCATATTTATACTGTAGTGCTATAGAGGAAAATGTGGGTAGAGGAAGAAAAGTGTGATCCACCTGAACAACCATCATTTCAAAATTTTCTTTCTTTTTCTACTCTGTCAAAAGAAAATGGTGGTTAGAAGTAAAGTGGTTAAAAATACAAATTTTCATATGCTTTTTAAAAATATTCATTCCAAGAGCATTTCCATGGTTATACAATATTGTAGTTGAGTGTGTGGGTACACATGATTTAATCAAGATGCCAGAATGAGTGACTTCCATCTGAGAATACTTGTGCTTGAAGGACTAACATAAGGCTAAGAAATAATGAAAGAGTTTATGTGTTGTCCTCCTAGGAAAGCACTCAGAGAGCTAATTATCAGAAATACTTCAAGCTAAGGAAGCCATGGACAGCCTATAGTCCTTAAAACACCTACTACAGTACCTCAATAAACAATGGAGAGTGGATGAATGAAGACTAGGCCTGGAAATATTTAGGACAACTCCAGAAATATTTAGATGGTATCTATTGGCTGAAGGAAAGAGTCTGAATGTTGTTCTGAATTATTTTTGTTCCAGTTTGAAGTGTTAACATAATAAGCTTTTCTGCCAATATAAAGCATACACTTTTATTCTTCTCTTCCCTTCCAATACTTGTAATACAGTATTCCCTCAATTATCGTGGGTATTACGTTCTAGACACCCCGTGATAGGGGAAAATCCGTGAAATAGGGACCTTACATTTATTTTAGTATTTATATATATTTTAAGGCTTTATAAACCCTTCCCACACACTTATAAACCATTCCCAGTCCCTTATTAATCTTTCCCACTGCCTTATTAACCTTTTCTTCACTTTTATAAACACTACTTATGTTCTTAAACATATTCCACACTCTTAAACCTATGTAACTTTAACAACATACATATACAGTACTGCAAAATCCCATGATATAGCAAAAAATCCATGATAAATAATTAAATTTAATATTTTTAAAAATCCTGCAATACAGTGAGGCTGTGATAAGTGAGCCACGATATAGAGAGGGACTGCTGTACTTCTCTCTCTCATTTAGTATAATAATAAAAAGAACATTGGTTTTGGAGCCAGATGGACAAAATATCTTATTAAACTTTAGTGCTGGACTCTAAGCAGAGAGTAAAAATAGACAAAACCAGTCTTTGCAACAAGTTCTTTTACTATCATTTCCCTTGTTATTGCTTTACTGCTCCTTTCTACCTCCGTTTCCCAAATCGTCATCTTATCTAGATCTTCCCTCATTATTCTGGAATTAAGGAACCCAATCTCTCATCAAAAGTGTCCCCCAAATATATTGGGGGAGCACAGTATCTTCCTGGTTAGCTCATCATTGGCACTAGATCCTCTACTACCAGTATTTTTCCCACCATCAATAGACAAAATCAAGGACATTTCTAACTGAGTTTTTTGAAATTAAATTGTCACAGTGTTCTATTTGTTGAAACTGGCAGAACTGTCTTTGTCCCTGTTGCTCTCTGTTCTGAGTTTCTGGGGGCCAGGGGATGAACAGCCTGGTTTCCTCCTTGCTACTTTTACAGCCCCCCTTTCTTCAATTCACCATATGAAGATATGCTATGACAGGCATATCTGGACTTGAAGGTGTGGTCCCAAAAATTTTCATGAAATTTATTTTTTATTTTTTCTCTTCCCATTTTATCATTGAACATATATCATTGAAGTGTATAAGAATAAGACTTGGAAATTTGTGGTTCTCTAAGAAAAGCATATCAGATTTAAAGGTTATAGTCTCTACCACTCTGGAAAACATATCCTAAGTTTATGTGAGACAGTAGGAGGACTCCTCTTCCAGAACTGTCACCATTAACTTCCACAGTTACATCCAGGCTAGGTTTCCAATAAAGATGACATGAGGATTAAGTCACACATTTTGTTTTCAAATCTCCCATTGTTAAATTTTACTTATCTTTATATCTATATTCAATTCAATGCAACCCAATTATTTCCCCTCCCCCTTTTTAAATACCTCCATTATCTCTAACATCTCTAAATATGCTTCCAGAACCTGTTCAAATGTCCCCTTCTTGGTAACACACTTCACTACCAATTCAGGCAACTTTTGTTAATCCCTCCTCTACTTCGTCAGAATCTATTTATATTCTAGAGGAGAATGTATAATGAATAGCACTTGTCAGTTTTTATGAAAACAGTGCCTTCTACACAATAGGGCATCTGTGATACCAGTGCTGGGAAGGATGAACAGAAAAATAAATGGTTACATGGACAAGACTATTTATTTTTTCTGCTGGGCTGTAAACTCATTATGTGCTTGGAATCATTCCTTGACTAAGCAAAGGTAATACTCTGATTCATAGACATTTTCTAATTTAAAGTAGGCTTGCTCAGTGCTGGCATCCTGACCACAAAGTGTAATTTCATTCATTAAGTTAATAATAGTTTTAATTCTATTAAATCTTAATGATATCTCTTGGTCACATCATAAACACAGTAATTGTATGCAAATTACTAGGAACAAAGATCAACGTGTGTTTCTCTACCAGACTCCTCAGTTCTTGAGAAGATGGTGCCCTGTTGCTTTTAATTGTGCTGATAATTCACTTATGCTCTTAACAGAAGTCTCCAGAAAGCATTCTTTTCCATCTTTTTACAGTCTGTCATTGCAATTTATAATTTTTGAGTGCATTTATGTAAGAATAGAATCGTACATTCTGGACACATTATTATCTGTGAATTGGCAAGAGACACGTGTTCTGTGGAACCGAAAATTTTCAGACTATATTTCAGAGAGCTGATGTACATTTTTCATTTAAGAGAAATTGAAATTTTTCTGAAATTTATTAGTATTGGAACATTTATATGTAATCTCACTCCCAGATAGATCAGTAAACTTTAAGAAAATTTTAATAGATATTTATATTTTAAGTTTTAATATTTTTAATATTTCCAAAGCAATATATAATGGAAAGTATATATGTATATATATTTCTTTCCTCAAGTAGTTCTTTGGGTTAAGCTAACTGACTTTTAATAAGGGACGCCATCTAGTGGTATAATTAGAAATGTACCAAAGGCATTTATTTTCTATAAGAAAAATATATTACTGTAAATTACTTTTTTGTCTCAGGTATTCTAGATATATTTATGTGTTTGTGTATGTGCATGTGCATGTATATTAATTAAAGTAAATAGGAAGTGAAATTCAACTTCCTATATAACAATATTTTTTCTCTTTTTGTAAAAATGGCTATACCAAATATTTAAAAATTAGTTACCAAATTTGAGACTGTTTATTTGCTTACTTACTTGATTTTTAATTTAGTTCTCATGACTTCTTATATATAGTGTACATAGCAATACCAAAGATAAGAAAGCAAAATTAATGTATATTATATTTTTAAATCCCAAGAGATAATCATATTTTCTTTTTAAAATAAATCAATTGAGATAATACTTAACAATATGTTTTTATATCCTAGAGTAGCTCCAGAAAAGTACTCTAAATTCCATGGCCCTCCTTACTTTCTTGCCTTTCTGTGCTTGCAAACCAGAATTCAAGTCCATAATACAGCATCAGAGAAGGGCAAATTAATGGGATGGTGACATATAAGAAAAATAAACATCTGCCACTTACCAATGTCTATCACAACCAAACTAAAGACATATTTTATATTTTTGGCTGAAAACACCTTGTGAGTCAAATCACACATTGATATATAAACAGAAATTAGAACATTTTCTATTTTGGCATTATTTGTGCTCATATAGTTGTAAAAAAAGATGCTGCCCAACAAATTAAAGCATATATTTTATAACCAATGTACCATTTTATTTGTGTCTATTGTAGAGTAACTAAATACTTCAAAACCAAGTAGATTAAAAACAATGATCTTATTATATCTCTTGGTTTTGTGAACTGTGACTTTAGACAGAGGTTGGCCAGGCCTTCTTCTGTTCCACATGGCAATGACTATGAACACTCAGTGCAGTTATGCTGCTCTGGAGGTACATAATGGGGAGGGCCAAAAGGGTGGAGCTGGGCTGGGAGTGTTGACTAAAATGACTACCCATGGCTTCATCAGTATAGTAGCTGGACTTTTTATGTAGTGGATTAGGGCTTCAATAGTGAATGTTTCAATGAGCAAAGAGGAAATGCATGGCTTTTAAATACCCTACCCTTGGACTTCATATAGCATCACTACAGTCACACTCTCAGTCACAAGCCCATCTAGATTACTCAGATAAATACCTCACCTCTGGATGGATGAAGTGTCAAAAAATTTGCAACCATATCTTTGAACCATTAGACATTTAAAGTGAATAGTTGAAAGCACTAAGAACATTTGATCTGCAGAAAACATGACACAAAAAGTTCTGATCACTGTCTTCAACTATCTGGAGAGTTACCAATGAAATTAAGATATAGTTTATATTATTCAAGAAAATTTATAAGAAGAAAAATAAGTGAAATTATAAAGATAAGTGTTTTAGATTAACATGAGAAAGAAGAGTTTTCTGATGGCTAAATATCTCCACTAATATACTAGAGTGCCTTATATAGCAGTGAACTATCCATGTGCAGATAGATGCCATATATGCTATAGATAATTTCTATACTATGTGAGATGTTAGACTAAGTGGACTTCAAGGTTCCAATTTAGGTTAATCTCTTTAAATACATCTGGATTTAAGGAGATTAGAAAGCCTATTCTTCCACAATCTGAAGGGAAGATGAGATATTTGGAGTAAGAACAATGTAATTTATAATATTATAGAACACTCATCTACTACCCATATTGTCTTCCTGTTGTAACACAATAGCTAGTTAACTCTTTGAATAAAATGGTCATCTAATTCAAACCCATTCTGATGTAGAAAATGTCCATAGTGGTATTTCTCAATTCTAATGCATATTAAAATCACTGTTCATATTAACAAACAAACAATGACTCTCAAGCTCTACCCCAGAGATTTTAGTTTACTTAGTCTGCAATGGGTGTTAGACATTAGATTTTTTAAAGCACTTTAGTTTATTTTTAATGTACAGTTGAGGCTGAGTCCCAATGGCTATACCACAGATAAAGCTCAGGCTCTCTGGCATCATTGTGGGAGACTTGTGCAGCTGAGCAAGCCACCTGGAAAATTTAGGAAAACAGGTCAGCATAACTTTTAAGAAACACCATGTATTCAGAACCAGAAGAACATTAAAATACTATTTTTTTAATTAAGCCAATAACTAGGTCTACATAAAAGTTCACATAGAACCTGTAGAACTTCTGCCTTACCTTTTCAGAATAGTTAAAGAAAGACTGTACATTTGTAACTAATCCATGATCCACATAGAAAGTAAGTCCTGATTTAATAAGGGTTTCAAGAAATAAATCTGTCCCTCTTATTAAAATCTTGAAAGACTTCAATCAAATTGAGGGTAGGGACCATATCACAATTTTTTGGGAGACTCCAGGGCCTAGACTTCAGTAACTGTTTGTAGAGTTGAACTAGATATAATAGAAACCTGATAATGTATTTTAGAAACATGTAATAAGAGGTCACTTTATAGAGGGTCTTTGTAAGAAAACAGAATTTATGAACAATAACTTTTCTAAAAACAAGTATATACTGTAGACCATTTTATTTGAACTTAAGCAACATTTTTATATCAATTCCAATTTTACCTCATAGATATTTGCTGATCCACTAGTTTATGTTTAAATTAAAGAATTAAAAATCTAAAAATTCAGTGAGAACAAAGCTATGGTTTGTAGTATAGTTCCAATTAAGTTCTCCTTTCAGAATACAAGTAAAGAGTAAAATCAAATTTGCCATTTAAAAACTAGTCAGCTGAAAATTTAAAATCTCTCAAGAACCATGTCACCTCCAACTGCTCTGGTTTGGGAGTGAAGATGAGAGAGTGCCTACTGTGAATTCTGAGATGAGAAATAAAATCATTCTTTATTTTATCTGAAGGCCTTAAATTTCTAGATATATCACTGGAGTGTATCAGTTGTTCCAAAGATCAGAGTAGAGTTCAACAAAAATACCTCAGAGTTCATTCATTGTAAGTCATCACAGTGTGATATTCTAACACTTAAAAACAGGGATCTCCAAAAAGGATGTCTGAGAGTTCCAAATCTTCTCACAACGTTAAATAGAAATGTTGTCACACTGTGATCCGTAAGAAACTGGTGGACTGCTGTGTCAAATTCATCTTGAAGATCACTGCACCTGACAAGTTACTTGACAGTTTTATTTTCTAGTTCTGAAAAAACTTTACATAAACCATGTTGCTTATTTTTCCTATTTAATATGTTTCAGTAAGTAAAGGAATTTTATGCTTGGTTCTCACACAAAAAGTATAACAAAAAGCAAAATTGAAAGAAGCAGAAAAAATATGCCTTTGTGAGTAAACTACATGTAAAAAGCCATCTTTTTAAAATTTCTAAACAGAGTGTATTTAGCATTTGATATTGCATCCCTGGAGGCAGAGATATAACCTTATTCATCATTGGATTCCCAGCATTTAGCATAGGTCTCAACCTAAAGCAGAAATTTAAAATATCATTTTTAAATAAATGAACTTTCCCTTTTTAGTAAGTACAAATTGTATTTTTGGCAGGATTAATTATTATTGTTATTGTTAGGATAGAATTAATTATTGACTTATATAATTTTTTTCTGAACTCAAGTATATGTCAATATGTTTATTTTTATATCATGAGATTTTATTTCTCTATTTCTATACTACCTTTTTTACTGTCAATGTTAACTTTAAATTGTGAAATTTAAGCAGATTAACTATAAACTGAAAGATATTATTCTACCAAAACATATTCCCAATTATCTTTATCCCTTTCAAACCCATTATTTAAAACACATACACACACACACACACACATCAAAACCACACAGAGAAAGCTAAGAACGACGACCTCCAATTGGCCTCCTTCATATAAGCTGCAACAGTTCTAGCCACTTTTTACATGGACAAATAAAAGAATTAAATCTTAATTTTGAGACTGGAGTTAGGTATTAATTTATTTTGTCTTTTACATCTTGATACTCTTGCTTTCTTTCTTCTCTCCCAAGAAACATTACTTTCCTTATGACATTTTTTTTCTATCATCACATTCTCTTTGGGTTTTTCTATTTCTGTTTCTGCAATATTTTATAAGATTTTGGGATAAATTAAGAAGGTTAGCTCCTACTATTTAAGCCTTGTTTAATCCTATGACAGCCCCATGAAGTACGGATAGAAAACTTCACATTCAGTAATTTGAAAAGATTGGAATACAGATTTGTCTGATTCTAAGTTGCTATACCAAACCATCTCTCTATTGGTGATAGATATGTTTGGGGCTAGCAACAATCGCCCTTCTATTCCCTCACTAAGGAATTTGGGGGTAGCTTACTGATATTGGAAAAGTGATAAACTAATACATATAAATTATGTATAGTGTATTCAGATCTTAGGAAGTATAAACAATGTTCAAGGATAATGGGCTTGACCATTGGACTAGGGCTTTGGACTAGGAGATTTTGAAAGGGGCCAGTCTGTGTTGTCAAGCAGGAGACAGAGTTTGGACTTGAGAACTATGATAATGAGAAAGCATGGAGCTGGTCTACAATTGACGTATCTTCATTCTTATGTCTGTTGTACTCTCCTTTCTCCAATATTACAAATGTCTGATAGGGGTTAAGAGAGGCATCTTCAACTCATGAATTGATTTTGATTCTGGGAGAAACCTAGTAGTCCTATGTTGAGATTACTACAAACTGGTATGTCACACATGAACTCAATTCTGCTTTTCAAATAAAACATAATATTTTAAATATTTTAATATATATAGATTTTTCCAGAACACAAGCACAGTAAAAAAAATTTTTTAGATTGCACTTTTTTTTTTCTGGAAATTTATTAAGACTTATTCACTACTTAAGAAAATCAATACATTGATCAAAATTCTTCATGAGACTATGGTATGTTAGTTGCCAAAGCAAAGCTCCTGTATTTATTTACATTGTTTAGCTATTGATTATGATCGATCAAGTGTTTAAGTACACACTTCTAGTTATTTTGTTACATTTGTGCCTAAATATTTACAAATAGATCATTTTAACATTTACTTCTTTCTTTTTATTGTCTTTTATATTACAAATGGCCACTACATAGATTTATAAATTATGTTTGTAGATGAGATGTATTACATATGAATTTAATGTCAGGATATTTGTTATGAAAATGAATTGAATCTGAGAGAGATGAGAATTTCTGCTGACTCATACTCTGTAATGTGGAAATTTTATTTCTGAATACCTCAGCTAAAGAGAAAAATATTTATAAGATGGACAACATTTAACTTGGCTACTGCTCAAGAACTCAGGAATATCTAGAGTAATCTCAGATAGTTATTTCTCCTCAGGATTGTAGGGGTATAGGAAGGCATAATGGTCCTTGGAATCAATCTCTTCATCCAAGAGCATTCCCTTTATAACCCATGATTTATTGTATTTCCATGAATTTATTTACAGATGAATTTGAAGTCGCTATTGCTCAGAGGGCATGTTCCTTAAGCATCCGGTTTCTTCGTGGACAATTCCATGCAGACTAAGAAAAAGACTTTATTAAGAGGTTTATACAAATCAACAGTATCTACATTCTTATGGTTTAATTATATTTGTAATTCATCCACAACATTCTTGTTAATCACCTCACATAAAGAGCCTAAAGCTGACATGTTGCAACTGTGTAAGATAAGGAAGTTGACTGTTAATTGATGTGTCCGTTTCTAATTAAAGCTCTTTCTACACTCAGACACCAAGAGATAAAAGAGAAGGAGGTGATGAAAATAGCGGAGGTCAATGTGTTCTTCCTTTTCTCTCCCTCCCTTTGCCCCTCTTTTCTTTCATTCTTTTTTTATCTTCGTTTTTTTCCTTCTGTCCTTTCTTCTTTTTTTCCCTTAGTTACTTTCTTCCCTCCCTCCCTCTCTAATTCTAAGCAGATGGCTATAGAAATTTAGTAATAAAACAAGGAGTACAGAAGTCACCCTGAAGTCTAAAGAGATAGATCCAGACCTAAGTATAAATCTTGAAAGGTCTTTTGATTAAAAATAAAGAGGCAACAGCTATGTTGAAGTTGGAATTTAATTCAGGCTTAAAATAAAAACTAGGGGCATATTAGAAGACATTGGTAAAGTAAATAATATGAAGAAAGATATCAAATGTATTTTGCATTTCTTACAATTTTTAATTTAAATTGTGGTTTACATTTAAATGTGGTACTCATTGATAATTATACACAGATTGATTTTTATCTTGTCTCGAAAATTGAAAAGAAAACTGGAAAATGGTCTATACTATGAATCATTCCTATAAGTAGTCCAGCCTTTAAGACCAGGGATATAACAAATGTACAATAACAGGTACACATTGGGAAAGTTTCCAAGAGAAAAGAAACATCAGTACTAATTACACACTATGAAAATTATAACCACTCTTTGGATTAAAATGAAACGCTAAGGTTTTTTTCTGGCTTTATTATGTATACCCTTTTATTTATATTAAATTGGACATTTAAAAATTTGAGATGTACTCCCTTAAGTTATACCATTCAAAATTCTAATATTTTTCATATCTTTACAACTCAAACCAATTAAAGTTTAGGGCTTTTTCTTGTACTTTTATTTATTTATTTAATCCTCACATGAGGATTTGTTTATTGATTTTAGAAAGAGAGGAAGGGTGGGGAGAGAGAGCCAGAGAAAGGGAAACATCAATGTGAGAGAGAAACATCAATGTGAGAGAGAAACATCAATAGGTTGCCTCCCCTTCCCACCCTTACTGGGGATCGAACCCACAACCCTTTGGTGTACAGGACAATGCTCCAACTTACTGATCCACCTGGCCAAGGCTGCTGTACTTTTTCCAATTCTGCTTACTTCTGGCTTCTAGAAACTGGCTGTGGCTAATTTCAGTGCTCTCTAATCTTAAGTCAAGTAAATTATATTTTAAATTTTACTTAGTATATTAATAAATTGAATAAAAATCCATCTTCATAATTTGACATTAACATCACTGTCAAATTTTAGCACATGTTCATGGAAGTGAGTCCTGGGTCCTATATTTTAGAGAGTTATCTCTTTCTGATCTGAATAATTAAATACAAACTATTCTTATTAAAGTTACAGACTGTCAAGGTGTCTGATTTTAAGGATGGTGGGAATTCAGAATATCACTGTAAGACATAAAAGTGGTGAGAAATAAAGAAAAGGAAGCAAGTGCACATTATTGCAACATCTGTGCTATTCAGGTGACCACACTTCATAATATGACTTTAGTTTGTTACTTGGGATACTTTATAAGCAGCCTCTTTTGAAGTGATAACATGAATCTAACTTTCAGTCCAATTAAAATTTCACTGTGGCAAATAAAAAGTAAATGTTCGGCAGGCCATTTATCCAAATATACTTGTTAAATCCTAATGTTTTAAAACTAAAATAAAAAGTCTGTTGGAAGGAATATTGACACAATGATTGATTCATTTTTATGCTTTGACCACATGACTCCCTATAAATGACAGAAAGCTAAAAACCAGCTTCAGACTATGCATATCCATTCAAAAGGCTAGAATAAAGTGAATAAACTTACCCAATTAAAAAAAAAAGAAAACGACTAAAAGAAACAATTGTCTAGCTTTAGTACCTTTAAAACTGATTACTGATGTATAAAGACAAAATCAGTGTTAAAGAGTCAAGATATTCAGTTATTCAAAAACTTAAAAGACTTCTGGCCAAGATGGAGGCATGGACAGACATGCTGCATCTCCCTCCACAACTAAGAAGGAATGCAGCTGCCTCAAGAATGGAAACAACCAGAAGTTCCAGAGGGTCAAATTGCATGAAATTCCAGCAAATAAAGATGTGGGGAGGAAATAATCATCCAGACAGGTGGGAGGGGCGGAGCTGGGTGGAGAGGACACAGTGTGGTGGCAGCAGTGGCAGCAGCAGCAGCAGTGGCAGACCAGCAGAAAGGGCAGTCACACGTTTTAAAAGGTCAGGAGGGACACCTGGGGAGTGTTCCCAGCTCCTCACCAGACCTCGCAGTCCATGATCCCAGCACCGAGGAGGATCAGGCCTTATTGCTTCTGACTGTGCAGACCAGTGGGGTTTGGGGTGGAGGCAGAAACTGCCAGTCTCAGCAGAGTCTGCTTGTTTAAAGGACCCCCACAGTCCTGGAATGTCCGCAGACCCACCCACTCTGGGAACAATGGCCAGGGCAGCAGCTGGAGGGGCACCAGTCCAGTGCAGAGGTGGGAGAGGTGCCTGGAGGGGGGGGGCAAGTGCTGGGCTGGTGGCATTGTTCTCTCCCAGACCCCTCCCACATGCACAGCGCCACAATGTGGTGAAACAGGTCTCTCTGTACTGATGAATCCCTAAGGCTCTGCCCCTTACACCATAACAGGAGCAATAGCTCTACGTGGGATGCGGAGGCAAACAAGCACAGGAGTCTGTCAGAATGAGGAGATAGAGAAGTATGGCCCAAAAAGGGGGAATGGATCAACGTTCCAGTGGGAGAACTAAGGGACGAGATAGCCAATTTCACAGATGAGGAGACAACCTAACAGACACAGAATTCAAAACACTGGTGATAAAGATGCTCACAGGCTTGACAGATATGCTTGAGTACGGCAGACACATAAGGGAAGAAGTGAAGGCTATGATAAGTGAAACGAAGGAAAATCCACACAAAACCAATGGTGAAGGGAAGGAAACTGGGGTTCAAATCAATGATTTGGAACATAAGGAAGAAAAAAATAGTCAACCAGTGAAGAACGAGGAAGCAAGAATTGAAAAAAATGAGGAAAACTTCCCAAATTTTGCGAAGGAGATGGACATACAGGTCTGGGAAGCATGGATGGTCCCGGGAGAGTTGGACCCAGAGGGGACCACACCAGAACCCATCATGATTGAGATGCCAAAGGTGAAAGATAAAGACAGAGTCACGAGGGCAGCAAGAGAGATGCAGAGAGTTGCCTACATGGGGGTGTCTATAGGACTATCAGCTGATTTCTCAGAGGACACTTTGCAGGCAGGAAGGGACTGGCAAGCAATATTCAATGTGATGAAAAGCAACCTACTACCAAGACTACTCTATCCAGCAAAGCTATCATTTAGAATGGAAGGGCGGATGAAGTGCTTCCCAGACAAGGTGAAGCTAAAGGAGCTCATCTTCACCAAGCCATTATTATATGAAATGTCAAAGGGACTTACTTAAGAAAAAGAAGATCAAAACAATGAACACTAAAATGACAACAAACTCACAACTATCAACAACTGAATCTAAAAAATAAAAACAAAATCCAACTAAGCAAACTAGAATAGGAACAGAATCATAGGTATGGGGATCATTTGGAGGGTTAGCAGCCGGGAGGAGGAGAGGGGAGAAATGGAGAAATGGTTCAGGGACTAAGAAGCATAATCAGTTGGTACAAAATAGACAGGGGGATGTTAAGAATAATACAGAAAAGGGTGAAGCCAAAAAACTTATATGCAAGACCAATGGACATGAACTAAGGGGGGTGGGATTGCTGAAGGGAAGGTGGGTACTGGGCAGAGGGGAGCAAAGGGGAAAGAAATGAAACTACTGCAATAACATAATCAATAAAATATATTAACAAAAAAAAAAACTTAAAAATCTAGACTGGCCTCCATAATTTAAACATTTTAATTATACATATTTTATTTTTATTGCCAAAGTTTCAGTGAGGTTTCCACAAATTTAATACATGATATAGAAGGTGGGTTGATGAGTAAGCCCATACTTAATTAATATATTAAACCAGTTTTTCAATTGCTTTTTTTATGACTGGAGGCTATTAGTACCCATCAATTTGTGTTTGTGGTTTCTGAACCCTTTCTCTTTTCTCTTACTCATTATTTTGAGGTATTAAAACTTCACTTGATACCTCAGTCCTGCCTGTACTCCAACTCTTCCATCATTTTTTCCTCTCTACAAATATAAAAATAAGAGAGTTCTTTCCCATATAAATTATATACAGAAAATTAGAGTTTCCTTGCTGAGTGTTAAAGTATCATGTGCTTATGTATTACAGTAGTCCCTCTCTATATCGCGGTTCACTTATTGCGGTCTCACTGTATCACGGGATTTTTAAAAATATTATATTTAATTATTTTTTGCAGATTTTTCACTATATTGAGGGATTTCGTGGTACTGTAAACATATGTTGTTAAAGTTACATAGGTTTAAGAGTGTAGAATAAATGTAAAGTTCCTACATTTTGGGGGGGGGTGTTTCTAGAACGTAATACCCATGATAAGTGAGAGAATACTGTAATAGCTATTTAAAGAGGACAAATTGTAAAAACTATTAATGCTTCTCACTAACTAAGATTCTGCTATACTAATAAAGACATTATATCCTGATAGTCTACTGCATGCATATTTTACAAACATTGTGCAATTGAAACCTCACCAATGCATTGCAAACTGAATGTTATAGTCACAATTTTACAGATAAGAAAAATAAGGCTTATAGATGTTAAATAATTTGCTTAAGACACACAAGTAGTTTCAGAGCATGTGCACAGCATTATCCAAAGGAGGGACAACAAAATATAAGAAAGGACTACTGCTTTCTAAGATTAACCATTACTTTAAAAATGCCACAGATAGTGCTGCTTTAGTTAGGTTAAATAACCTCATTGACTTTTTATTCTTCTAGATAACCCTTGTATCATTATTTTAATAATCTCACTATAATCTAATTAGAACTGATTAAAATTGAGAATTTGTCCTGTTATCCTCTATGTTACAATTCTATTTATACCTTTTCGTATATTTTCAATACTTTAAGAGTCTTAAGATGGGTGCACCTGTTATCTTTTTATACCTTGTTATACATATATGTATATTAATCAAGTGTCATCATTTTTTAAGGTTTCCATTTTTCCTATCTGTAACTTTTGTTATTTGCTAATTTAGGCAGGGCATTTAAAATTATTTAAAAATCATCTTCCTCCAAAATCCTAGCCATATCTTCATCCGAAAATATACTTATTTTCTAGTTAATTAGTCATAAACTGTAATAATAAATATAAAGTATAACCACGATCATTATTAAAACTTAGTTTGTGTAAGTAGGGAGTATGAAGAGAGAAAGCCAGGTCTAGTGAAAAGATATAGGATGGTAGTTGCGCTGTTCTATTAGGAGTCAGAAATGCGCCTGCAGGAGGAAATAAGGTGTCTCAGTAGAGGTACAAATACAGTAAGGCCCAAGCTCCATCTGTGTGGAAAGAGGCTCTTGGCTCATTATGACTCTGGTCTGTAAAAACACAGAGCTGGGGAACTCAAAGGAGGCATTTGCCTGCTTAGTACTGTTCACTTACATTATAATGTACTCTCCAATATAGCTCAGATTTAACAGTACAACACCCACCTAAATTTATGAAGTACTCTGAAACATTTTAGTCCTTGTAATCAGGCAAGTAAATAGTGAAGCATAGGTATGGCTTTCTTTTTCCGTTCTGATGTAAAAATCAATCGCCTGCACGGATGGAAACTGAAAACAAAGCTAACCCAGGAGTGCCATCTGGTGGGAAGATCTATTACAACAGGCTGTTCACTTCCCACAATCTTTTCTTCAAATAAAACGACGAAGATAAATTCGAGAGAATCTGTTGTCCAGAAAATGAAAGTCCTAGCTTATACCTGGCAATCAAGAAAGGAGGTAGATATCTAGAGACAGAGGTGATGGCTACTATTGCTTCCTCTCTCCCCAGAGAAAAACCACAGTCCAGTTTGGAGGTAATGATGGAGGAAGCCTGTCATGTGTCTCAGGAAGTTGCACATAGTGTGCCTGACACAGCTGAAAAGGACCATCACACACTGCTCAGACTCTGGGGTGGGAGAGAGCTCTCTTTGGGGTAACTACTGTGATACAAGAAATCACGTGGAAAAATAACCAGGAATTTTTAAAAATACAGTTTTCCCTCCAGATTTGATAGTAGCATAGATATGATCAGTAAAGTGAATTTTAATAATGTCTGCTATGGAACGCACAAGAGAAAGGCCACCTAAAGAGAGCTTGGATGTCAGATCTTAGCCCTTGTTGGGGTGGCAGTGGGGAAGACATTGAGACAAAGATGTTAGAATCCCATTTATACACCAAATCTTCTGGTTTAGGGGAAAATTTTACCAAACTCCAGGTAACTATAACTTGAGAGGTTTTATTTGCGTAAGTGTCTATATTTATTAAATTTATTTGAGTGCATTAAAAAGTGTGAGACTTTTTCCAAACCCTATAGTTACCTAAACTTGACCCAGACAGGTAGAAAAGGAACTGTCTCTTTCCCACTCTAAAAATGGATTCAATAAACTAATATAGCTCAAATTTCAGTACATCTAAATTTTACCATAAGGTACTTATTAGAAATGTGAGATTTCAGGCCCCATCCACTGAGATTCGGCTGTTGATCTTGGATGGAACCCCAGAATTTGCATTTTAAAAATCACTTTCATTCTGATTTGGGGATGCAGGATCATAATTTGAGAACCACCTCCTGCTGAATGAACCAAGGGCAAGTTAGCTGAGGCTTATTGCCTCCGAGCTGTGATGCTGAGGGACAATTAAGTGTATTTGTGCTGCTGTTGTTACCTGGCAGCTCTGGAGGACCTGAGAGCATAAGAGGACCAACTAATCACAATTTGCTAGGAATTTTCCCAGTTTTAGCATCTTAGGACTGATTTCTCAGTTCTAAGCAAATTGGGACAGCTGGTCAACCCCACTGAAGAAGCCTTTTTAGAGTTGTG
The DNA here is from genome assembly GCF_987537825.1 of Furipterus horrens. NCBI lineage: Eukaryota > Metazoa > Chordata > Mammalia > Chiroptera > Furipteridae > Furipterus > Furipterus horrens. Next base: position 82,616,734 of record NW_028327174.1, on the reverse strand, counting down.
TACAGTGGTAGCTGCCAGAAACAAATTTGGCAAAGAACAAAAGCACCTCTTGAGGAGACCTGGACTGAGAACCCTAGCTGCTGGGAAGTCACTATTAGGAATGACACTAAGAAGAATGGATGTCCAATTGGAGAACTACCTCTGCTAACAACAGTGAAGAGTTGGTTCAGCAGTGCTCATGAATTGAAGTCATCACAGGGGCGAAAGATGATCTGTTCAGCTAGAAGCAATTTTTTAAGCATCAGAAGTTCCTTATTTCTCAAATCAGTAAATCAACTGACAATATCATATAAGGGAAGGGGGGAAAGTGAATTTGGCACAATTTATAATCAGAAAAGCTATGTTGATTTGAATAATAAATATAATACTAAACCTAGTGTAAGGTCCTCTAAAGCCACCAATTTCACCAACATGTCATTCCTTTACATTCCAGGGATATTATAACTAGTCATCCCATTTTTTTAGTAAAACTCTTCCCAAATGAAAATAAAAAAATTTTAAAAAAACCCTATTGGGAAACCTGGTGAGTTCTGATACCTAAAAACTCAACTTAGTTCTGTAGACCTTTAATTTCTTATAATCCTTTATATTTCTGTGGTATCGGTTGTGATTTCTCCTCTTTCATTTCTGATTTTATTTATTTGGGCCCTCTCTCTTGATGAGCCTGGTTAAAGTCTTGTTGATTTTGTTTATCTTTTCAAAGAACAGCTGGTTTTATTGATCTTTTGAATTGTTCTTTTAGTCTCTATGTCATTTAATTCTGCTCTGGTCTTGATGACTTACTTCCTTCTTCTCACTCTGGGATTTGTTTGTTGTTCCACTGGTTCTTGTATATGTAGGGTTAGGTTGTTTATTTGAGATTCTTCTATCCTTTTTAGGTAGGCCTGTATTGCTATGAACTTCCTTCTCAGGACTACCTTTGTTGTATCCCATACATTTTGGGCTGTTGTGTATTTATTATCATTTGTTTCTAGAAACTTTTTGATTTCTTCCTTGATATCATTGTTTTCATTATTTAATAACATGTTATTCAGTCTCCATGAATTTGAATGTTTTTGAGTTTTTTCCTTGAGGTTGGTTTCTAATTTCAAGGCATTGTGATCTGAGAGGATGCTTGATACAATTTCAATTTTCTTGAACTTGTTGAGGCTTTTTTTGTGTCCTAACATGTGGTCTATCTTTGAAAATGTTTCATGTGCACTTGAAAGGAAAGTATATTTTGCCTCTTTGGGGTCAAAGGTTCTGTATATATCAATTAAGTCCATTTGATCTAGAGTGTTGTTCAGTGCCATAATATTCTTGGTGTTTCTTTGCTTGGAAGCTCTGACAGTGGGGTGTTATAGTTCCCTACTATGAGTGTGTTGCTGTTGATATCCTTCTTGAAGTCGTCCAAGATTTTCCTTGTATATTTGGGTGCTCCTATATTGAGTGCATATATGTTTACAAGATTATATCTTCTTGATGAATTGTTCCCTTAAGTATTATGAAATGTTTTTCTTTGTCCCTTTTTATGGCCTTTGTTGTAAAATCTGTTTTGTCTGATAAAAGTATTGCTACCTCAGCCTTTTTTTCATGTTCATATACTTGAAATCTTTTTTTCCATCCCTTCACTTTCAGTCTGTGTAGATCTTTTTGTTCTGAGCTAGATCTCTTGTAGATAGTACATATGCAAGTCATGCTTTCTTATCCATCCAGCTCTCTATGTCTTCTGATTGGAGTATTTAATCCTTTTACATTTAAGGTTATTATTGATAGGTACTTATTCATTGTCATTTCTTCCCTTTGTGTTTGTGTTCCTCCATCTTTCTCTCATGCTCTCTTCTTCATCTTCTTAAAACAGTCTCTTTAGCATTTCTTCTAATGCTGGTTTAGTAGAGATGCATTGTTTTACCTGGTTTTTTTTTTTTTTTTTTTTTTTTTTTTTGTCTGGGAAAGTTTTTATTGTGCCTTCCATTTTATATGAGAGTCTTGCAGGGTAGAGTAGTCTTGGTTGCAGACTTTTGCTTTACATTAATTAAAATATTTCTTGCCATTCCCTTCTGGATCTTAGTGTTTCTGTTGAGAAATGAGCTGATAGCCTTATCAGAGCTCCCTTGTGTGTTACCAGCTGTGTCTTCCTTGCTGCCTTTAAGATTTTCTCTCTGTCTTTAAATTTTGCCATTTTAATTATGATGTGTCTTGCAGTCATCTTGATTGGGACCCTCTGTGTTTCCTGGACTTGCATGACTTTTTTCTCATCAAGTTAGGGAAGTTTTCTGTCACTGCTTTTCAAACAGATTTTATATCCCTTGTTCCTCTTCTTCTCTTTCTAGTATCCTTATGATACAAATTTGTTTCATGTTATCCTGCAGTTCCCTTAATCCCTCTTCATTCTTTTAGTCTTTTTTTTATTTTTTTCTCTGTCTGGGTTTTTTTTCCTATCTTGTCCTCCATCTCATCAATTGATTTGATCTTCTTCTTAATCTAGCCTGCTTTTAATTCCTTCTAACGTATTCTTCACTTCAGATATTGTATTCTTCATCTCCTCTTGGCTCTTATTCATAGTTTCTATGTCCTTTTTCATGCTGATGTAGAACCATTAAGTTCCATGTAGCTTCCCTGGTGTTCCTTATAGTCTTATTGAGCTCCTTAAGCATCGTTATGACCATTATTTTGAACAAAATGCCTAATAGTTTTCTTGCTTCTATTTCATTTAGCATTCCTTCTGGAAATTTTTCTTTTCCTTTCAACTGGGTGTTTTTTGTCTCCCTATTTTAGGTGACTCTTCTTGTTTGTCTCTGAATCTTAGAGTGATCTGCTTTGACTCCCTGTGCTCATGATGTGAACTTCTGTGGTAGGAGACCTATGGGATTCAGTGGTACAGTATTCTTGATCTCCTGAACAGGAAGCTCTTGGGATGCCCTTTAGGCCATTTGTGTGGGCTCTGTGGTTTTAGGTGGGTTTTGGTTGTTGATTGGTTGTCCTTTGTTGGATCCTTCCCTCCAGCTGGCTGACTGAGATTCACACCATCCACCACATCTTGTATGCTGTTGTGCAGGGTCTGCCAGAACAAAACAAAACAACCCAAGAAACAAACTCACACCCACAAAAATTACTCCCACCCATAACCACACTGTCCACAGAAAATGACAAATATTCATAAAGGTGTAAAGATATTGAGATTATTATAAGAAAGGAATAATGAATATGAGATGACAAACTGAAAGAAAATTTTGAATGTTGAGGGAGGAAAAATAATAAGAGTAGGGAATAGAAACAAGGCAAGTAAATAAAGAAAAAACAATTTACATCATAGATAAAAAATGAGGAGAAGATGAAAGAATGGAGTAAGAAAAGGGAATCATATAGTATTAGGTTTAAACAGAAATTTGGAAAAAACATAGAGAAAAGTAGGAACCAAATTGGAGAAAAGATCTACCATATCAATAACAACAACAAATGAATAAATGTTAATATAAGTGGAATGAGAATAAGAACGAAAAGAAAGAAAGAAAAGCTCATAAGATGTCTGTAGGAAAGAAAACTGATTTTAAGAGGATTAAGGAAAAAAAGAATACTAAGAGTGGGGAATGTAAACTAAGCTAAGACTAGGAAAAATTTAAATTTAAAATGAATAAAAGACAGGATAGGAGGAAGGCAAAATCGAGTAGGAGAGGGGACTGTTAAAATCTGAGATTGGGGAAAAGAAGTAAGATGATGAATGACAAGAAAAATGGTTTTGAGAGGCTGGAGTGGGGAGAAATTAGTAGGAGTATAAAGTAGAAACAAGTCATAGCAAGAGAAAAAGTAAAGTTTAAAACAAAAATAAGTGAGGAAGGAAGAAGGTAAAATGGAGTAAAATAAGAGAGAATCAAAATATGAGATTTGAAATAAACTAAAATATAAAAACTAGTAAAATAATAGGCACAAACTTGAAGAGAAAGAAATGAATGTTAAATAGCTATGCAAAACTTGCCCTCTTAGCGCAGTAGGCAGCGCGTCAGTCTCATAAATAGCTATGCAAGAGAGGAAATAATGCAAATTATGAAGACTGCGGTGGAAATCATCTCAGTAGAATCCAGTGTTTACCTCTTTCTTCTATTTCTGGACCCATCCCTGGTAATTTCAGATGGTGTCCTTGTCTGGCCCTAGACAGCATGTTTGAGACTACAAGTGATCCACAATCTGTGGCTGTCTCCTTCAGATGGCTATCACCGCTGTTCTGCCCTGCCAGCTTTCCATCAGCTCAAGGCTCAGGAGTGGTTAATTTAGTGACCTAAGAGGACTGTCAGTACCTTCTCCACCTGCTTCCAGAGGGGGCTTCTGTTGCAATTGGGATGGTAGGAACTGTGTGTCACCCTCTGTGGGCACTGCTCAGTCCTCAGAGAAGCTGGTGGGAGTGTTTTCCTGTCACCTCCACATGTCTTGGTTTGTCCCAGATTCTTTCCAACTATGTATATACATTTTCTGGTAATTTAGCTGTCAGTTTCTTGTGAGGGGCCAATCTGTGTAAAAGAGGCAGCTCTTTCCTGCTTGGTGCAGATAGCAACTCCATCTAGGCGCTGTCTCTAATGTCTCAGCCCTGATCCCAAGGAACAGTGTAGCTCATAATGTCTGGTAAAGGGCCCTTTCAAAGTTTTTTCTTCTTTCCCTGTGGAAGTGTACCCAGCAGGGATCTCCTGAGCCTGTCCGCACTGATGTGCAGGGCCTATAATCCCACAGGTGGGGGTTGCACGTGCCTGTCTGTGAGGGAACCTGCCTGGCTGCAGCCAATCGTAGGTGTTCAGCTCCTGGCCTTCCCGTCCCCAGCCTGTCACTCTCTTGCTGGAGACTTGGGTCCCAATTCTCCATTCTATACAGTCCCTTGCTCGCCAGCCAGTCCCCTGCTTGCCTGCCAGGCATGCTGGGTTGGATCCACCAGTCCCTTCAGCGTGACTATCCTTCTGAGTTCTTTGTTTGCAGGGCTGCTGCATGCACATGCAAGCATTCGGTCCCTGGTGAGTCTTGAGTTTTGCCTCAGCTCCTCCTTTAAAAGTGTTTCTGTGTGGTCCCCACACTGCAGCACTGAGCCCTGGGGGGGCCTGTTCTCCACACTCTCCTCCTTCCGCGAAATCTCTAAGTGTCTCACGCAGGCCTTACCACAGCCTGTCAGAGCCTCCAACAGTTTTAGATAGTTTCTCTCTGGAGCTCTCCCAGATGGTGCTTAGAAGAGAACCACAGCGATACTCTCCACACTCGCCGCTCCCTCCAGTAGTTCGCAGCTGTGGGCAGGCCAGCTCCTGTCTTTCTTCACTCCCGGGGCTTATGGCTTCTCAGCCACTTCGCAGCCACCCCAACTCTGCAGTTGTTGCTCTGCAGTTTAGCTGCAAGATCGATCCAGGTCTGGAAGCAAGTGAATGGAGCTCCCAGCTACTCTGCAGCCATCTTGGATCCACCAGAGAGTGTTCTTAAGTGTGAAGGGATATCGCGGCAGGCAAGCGAGATTTATCTTTAATTCATTTTTGCTAAAAGTAATAAGCATGATGGTCTCATATTAAAAGAAAATTAAATCACAAGCAAAAGGAATGTCATGCTGCTGCTTAACATATCTTTTATTTCCCCAAATTGAAATTCTGGTTAAACAAGTTTTAAGTTATAAGTCATTTGAAAGGCTTCTGAGTGCTCTTTCCATATTTAAGAAAGTACATATGTCTCCTAAGGACCTATAAAGTGGAAAGTGGGTTAAATGTGCCAACAGCTTAAGAAAAGAAAACCTTTAAGTAAACGAAATGTTGTTAATAAGCGGAAATGTTATGTTTTATTGGGCATACAAATTTATGGTCACAGTTTTAAGTTTCATTCAAGAAGCATTGCCAAGATTACAGTTTATAATTAAGTCCCATTTTACCAAGATATCATCAGGTTTATTCAGTGGTTTTATAATTTAATTAATGATTAAGACAACTTGTTTTAAGCATGAGTAGCTTTAATAGAAAAATACAGTTTAGATTACTAACTTGATGTTCAGAGGGACTGTTCTCTTGTGAAAGGGCAATTCACTGTAAGCCTTATTATGTTCAAACATGCTCTTTCTTCATGTCATCATTTTTATGAGTCAGTCATGTGGTTTCCACACAACCATCTTAATAGCAGCTACTTCCCAGTCTGCCCCCACCAAATACACATATTTTTTTCTTGTAGACTTAGTTCTGTATTTATGGTGAGAAAGTTAGGAAAGAGATAAAAGTCGTACACATGTATCTACAAAAATATGCCTTGTCTAATGAACACACTGATTATGGCTTGTCCTAATTCCATACACACACACACACACACACACACACAAAAAAAGAAAAAACCAAACAAAAAAAAAAAAAAACCTGAGCTAATAAGAATTATGTAACTGGCCAGGGTCAAAAAGGAGGCATATCCTAAAAGACATTTAAAAAAAAAAATGTGTTACACTGAGCTCTGGTCTTTGTGGCCTTTCATAGAGATTTGTTTTGGCAAAGTAAGAGTACTTGTCACCTAAGCAAAAGAGAGAAAGGTGATGAATCTGATTAATAAGAATTCGGGGTGGCAGATGTAGAGAGTCAGAGTGTCATCCAATAAATTGTTATGATCTAACATCTGGTCAAAACTAAACACTTATAAAGGATCACAGTGTCTTAACAGAGCTTATGTTGGGCATACAAAGACTTCATAACTCTTAAAAGCAGACATCTCGTCAAGAGTGAACCCTAATTTCCTAATGTAATATTTGGACTTGAGGTGATTATAATGTGTCTATGTAAGTTCATCAATTGTAATAACTGTACATTCTAGTGGAGGATGCTAATAATGGGGTGTGGGGCGTGCATGTTGATAATGGGTAAATCTCTGTACCTTATTCTTATTTTTATTATGAACCTAAAACTGCTCTAAAAAATAAAGCCTTTAACAAAAAAAAAAAAATTAAATAACAGCCATCTTCTAATTATATACTTGGTACTAAGGTACCAGAAAGAGGAAGAGACAGAGAACATATGACAGTACTGTGGCTTGGGTTGGGTTATATCTTGGAGAATATATAAGTATCAGCCTAATTTTCAAGAAGCTTTTTACCAAACTGGGAAATGAGGCTTACACAATAAGATAATAAAATACTATCAGAAAGTAGTATGTGCTTAAATAATAAAACAATACAACATAATATTAGGGAAAGAGCACTATCATATGATATGAAATTTAAAGATGTAAATTCTAATCTCAGTTTTGCAGTAGCTTATTAGCTAATGCTGAAGAGTTCACTGAAATTCTTCAGCCTTCACCAAAGATTGAACTGTGTGATCTCTAAAAGTTTCTCCACCACTAAATTCAAAGACTAGGATGAGAACAAATGTGTTCCCAGAGGACATTCAGAGAAAAATAGGACTTGAAAATAGCCTTAAATCAGAAGTAGGTCCCAGAAAGTGCCAAAGAAGAGCAAGGAAGGTATCTAAGGAAGGAAAAAAGAACACAAAACAAAAATCTAATACAATAAATGGTGCTGCATGTTCATTTACTCATGAGAATTCATCTGAAAGGAGTAGAAAGTCCATGTCAGAGGCAGTAGCCACATGAGATGAGATCATGGGGTGTTTTGAAAATCAAGATGAGAATTTTGGCACATAGAGGATAACAGAGAAAGAATCAAGTGTTGAAAAAGTAGTTGTGGGAATGAAACAGAACAGGGAATCAAAATTACACTTTAATGAACTGGGGCTATTACCAAAGGTCAAATAGTATGCTTTGAATAAAAATATAATTGCATTAAATGAAGTTAAGATATACTGGTTCTAAGCTGCTTCCATGACAAAAATTGTTTAAAAATTGAAGGAAAAAAAAAGAAAGAAAGAAAATTTAATGCTGCTCTGTGTTTGCATATTCAATAAAGAGTAGATTCTTGTAGCCCTGACCAGTGTGACTCAGTTGATTGGGCATCATTCCACAAAGCAAAAGGTTGCCAGTTCAATTGCCAGTCAGGGCACATGCCTGGGTTTTGGGTTTGGTCCCAGTTGGAGCACGTACAAGACACAACCAATTGATGTTCGTTTCTCTCCCTCTCGTTCTCTCTCTCTTTCCCTCTCTCTAAAAATAAATAAAATATATATTTTTAAAGAGTAGACTCTTGTAATCAGTTGCACCTCTATTCCCTATATCCTGTGTCCATATGCAAAAGTGAGGAGTGGGACAGTCATTGGTGTGGCCAATGTCATGAGGAGTTAAAATAAAGTAAAATAAAATAAAATAACTTATTTATATTTTCCAAATGTTTACAATTAATATAGATTTGTGTTAAAAAAAAAAAACACTTTAAAAAGTGAGTCTTTAACATAGACACCAATTACAATGTTGACATGTATGAGGCTACTGGTAGCCATATCGTTATGGGTGAAAGGTTTATCCTGTAACACATAGTCTCATTTTTAAAATATTCAAATTGCCTGTAGCTTCAAGTAAGAAAGGGTCACTTTGTGTGTATCAGGGAAAGAAAGAAGGGGAAGTTCTTGTTATTGTGCCACAGAAATTGATACAGTTTGGCCCACTCAGAAGCAGAGATGGTTCAGTTAAAGATGCCATGTTCATGTACAGCTTGTGAAAAGAAGAAAGAGACAACAGAGGAAACAAAATTAATCTTACCCAGAAGAGCAAAGAGGAAATTGAAGAATTTAGCACTTCCTGTATGAAAAATTACTAAGCCAAAATTGGTTAGTAGCAGTTGTATTCTATAGACAGGAAGCAACGATGCACTTAAATTGCCCATGCTATTAAGTTAAATATAAGAAAGGGTTCACTCACCCTGTAGATTATTTCTGAATGCAGGAGGGAAATAGAAAATGGGAGAAACTTTTGCAATGAGTTTTCATAGCCATATTTAAAGATGGTAAAGTTAGTCATTTCTGAGATATGTACCAATCAAAAGGATAATAGTGGAAAAATAGTACTCAGCGACTTGGATGAGAAATAGTATCTCTGAAGCCTAAGAAAGAATAACAAACTATAAAGAATTAGAAATGCATATTAAACAAATTATTATATTCAAAGTGATTCCAAGAAAGTATGATAAATAACTCATGTTGCTCTTAAACACTTATTACTTAAAGATCTAAATAATGCAGAAAAAAAGATTAACTAAATTCAATAAAACTCTATTTAAGCTTTAAATAAACCACAGAGACTACCACTATCCAGAAATAACCATTTTTATCAGTAGGTGAAATCATTATAAATATATTTTTATTTACTGGACACAAATTTTTTCAGCTACATTGAGTACAATCTACATGCCATAAACTGCACATATTTAAAATGTACAATATGATGAGTTTTCTATATGAAGACATCCATGAAACTGTCACCACAATCAAGGTAATGACATAAGATGAAACTCTGGGGAAAAAATAGATAAGCTCATTATTTTGATTGTGTATGTAATAAACACTTGAAGAGTTTTTATATAAGCATTAACTTATTTAATCATTCTAAAAGGTCTATATGGTTGCTATATTTTTATTCCCATTCAAAAATATGAACACTAAGGCAAAAGTGGATTAATTAAATTTCCAAGGTTGTACAAGTAAGTCTTCAGAATTATCCTGGACCTTGACTCACATTTGGGTTTCTCCCCAAGATCTGCTAAGCATCGCTATGAATTAAAACCCAGGTTTCTGCAATATATATTATCCATTCAAATATAAAGTCTCCATGTATATACTGACAGGGTGGTAGAGAGATAAATAGAATTTCCTTTTTTAAAAATTAAATCACATTAAAATTATATGTTAAATTAAAAGTAGTCAATTTAATTTTACTTGAATTTAATAAAATATAAACAGAACTAAAATGATGTGAAATGAACTTTAAATAAACTTTTCCTCACCATTAAAGATATTATTTGTACAAGATCCCTTAAGTTTAAAAAAATAAATTCTTTTAAATAGTAATAGGATAAAGGGAAATTGTATCTCTAATTTGGTTTATTTAGTGTCCCTTAAGGGCTTAGAAGGAAGGAATTATTTAATTTTAATAGAAAAATCTATGTAAGATATTGGCTGGGCATACTGTCATCTGGAAAGCTTTTTCTGGAAGTAAGTTTAACTTGAGACAGTATGAGAAAAAAAGAAAAGACAGAAAGAGGGGCAGGAGGGAGAGAGAGGAAAAGAATGTGATGTGACACATAAGGAGACATTTTTCAGTGTAAGTCATTGGTTGAAACCAGGGCCAATTTGCCCCCTTGGAAACATTTAGCATTGTAGCACTGCCTGGAGACATTCATGTTGTCATAGCCTGGGAGAGGAATTGCATCGAGTAGGCAGAGGGTAAGGATGTTGCTAAACATCCTGCAGTAGAGCACGGGAAAGCCTCTTTCCAACAACAGAGAATTATTTGGCCTCCAAAGCCAATGGTACCACATAAGTAGGTCCTGGGGGGGAAGTCATGAATGAGTCACAGCCATGAGTGGGACAAGAGAGATCAGGGACACTTAGGTGGTAGAACTCAGAACAGAAGAACCTTAACAGAGGGAAGCTTAGCCGTTACCCACAGTGGCAGAGACCTTGTAGGAACAGTAAAAGCCTAATTATGTGAAGAAATCAGGGGTTGTCAGAGAAGAAACAGTCTTCAGAATTATCCTGGACCTTGACTCCCTGTTTCAGTTTCCCTCCCAGAACTCCTGAGACATGGTTCTTCCTTTATTTACATATGAGCCTGAGAAATACTCTTCTCACCTGCGATACACGAAGCATGCCTTTTATTTTTCTTTGAAGACTGCAAGAATCTAAAAAATTTTCAGTTTTGATGCTTTATATGTTACAGTCCTATGATCCTGAGTACTGAATATACACATAACTTTTAATAAAATATTTCACCCAAATAATTTATTCATTTTACCAAAATATTATATATTTTCCACATATATTATTGTTTTCCTATACATGGTAAAATTATATTCTGGTATTGGCATTGTCTGATCCTTAGGTAGACCTTTTAGTAACTATTGGGTTAAGAATATTTAGAATTAAGATAGAAAAATGTTATCATTTATTCTACTATTATTTTAACATTATTAAAGAATTAAAAAGTCATATAAAACTGCACAATTCAAAAAGACATATACTATTATCTTGATATAAAATACAATATATAATAATTTTTAAATTAAAGTCATGACAAAAAGCCATACTTTTAATATGGTATCATTTTTATAATATTTTTGAAAATCTACAATAAAATTTTACAATTTTTGGTAGAGTCCATGCTTAAACAATCTCAGTTCTACCTTCGAGATAGGTCTGCCTAATTCTTTCATATCTGTTTACAAACATTTACTATTATATAACTATTTCAAATACATTTGAAATTATAATTTATCATAACATTATTGTACATTGTAGTTTAATAAATGTAACAAAGCCCATTAAGGGGTGGAGTCTTAATTATAATCTACAATTTATTAAATGTATGAATATGAGCAAATTATATAATCTTTATAAATCTCAAATTTATTTTTTATAAAATATAAATAAGGGCCTATATTCTAGTAGTTGTTAGAATAAATTGAGGTGATGCATGTAGCAGTTATTGACAAATGTTAAGTTCCCATAAATGTCCTCAATTATTATTGTTGGTGGTAGTTGTATTATTATGACATCAGAAAAATAATTTTTATTCATTCAAAGTTCATTCAGTTCCATGGCAATAGCCACAAAGCTGTTTATTTGGGACTACAACTAATTTACTATAACTTTCTAAATCTGTAAACTTATTTTAAATTTGACTCATCATATAGTTGGATTAAAACAACTTCTAAAATTCAAAATAAATTACCTATTTTTAATATCATACCGTTTACTCACTGGAAGCTTGGGAAATGAAATATGACAGTGAATCAACTTTGACAACTCTTCTTTCTAGTCTGACAGCAGAGAAGAAGTTGAGCCACAGAAGTGCAATTCTTAATAATGGTGGAAGTCAAATTCTATTTCCCTATGTAGCTAAAAGTGAGAAAGTGGTTGTCTCTAAAATTAAATTTTTTGAAATAAAGTATTTATATAAAGCCCTGGCTGCTGTGGCTCAGTGGATTGAGCATCAGCCTGCGAGCCAAGTGTCACTGGTTCGATTCCCAGGCAGGGCACATGACTAGGTTGCACGTCAGGTCCCCAGTTGGGGGCGCAAGTGAGAGGCAACCACACAGTGATGTTTCTCTCCCTCTCTTTCTCCTTTTCCCTCTCTCTAAAAATAAATAAATAAACAAATAAATAAATACATTTTTAAAGTATTTATATAAAAGGCAATTGCTCCAAATACTGTAACAAATAAATAAGCCACTGCTACTGATACTACATTAGAGACAGAAAATAATTACCGATCGCGACTGAGAGAAGACTTGAAAACATTCACGTTTATTGTCATCGCCATGACATTCCATGAGCTAAACTGGACTTCCAGTTTTAGAAAACATGAAAAAACGTGAGTACTACTACTAAGTTTCAGCAGGGACCATAGATCGTATATATCGGCAGCCGTCCGTCTCGAGAGACGATGGTGTAGCTTCTTAAGAGTCTATCTGCACCGCCGAGAATGGCTGTGCAGTCCGACTCGGGAGTGACACGGTATCTGTCTCCTCCCGTGTTGAATCAACATCTTGCGATGACGCTGGAGTGTCCTCTCCAGTGAAGCTGAAGCTACAGAGCCTGGGCAGGGTGATATGGAGGGTCTGCTGTTGCCCATGCAGCAGACCCCCCCTCTCTTCGCAGCTGAAGGGTCCAAGGGAAAGACTGAGTCAATACAGCTTGGTTTCAGGTGTGCCGCAGGAGTTGCCGGTGTTGACTACAGCGTCAAACCGCCTTAGGGACTCCGGCTCCGGATTTTCTGTCGGGGTTTACTCCCTTAGCCTTTCCCCTGAAGAGGTATGCCGCAAGGCAGCGGAGGTTTTTTGGAGTCAGAGTTTTCCTTCTCTGATGTGCCCTGACTGGAAGATCGAACCAGCGACACTTAGCTCGCAGGCCGACGCTCAATCCACTGAGCCAAACCAGCCAGGGCGAGGGACCATAGATACCTTTAAAAAATCCAGCAGAAATGTTGGAGGTTGGGGGTTGAGGAGCCTATTTGAGTGTACACCTAATCTAAGTGTTAAAAAATAAAGTTGTTAGAGAAGACTTTTTATTTCTTTATGGCTTCAGTCCTTTAGGATCCATTTTTGTGACCTAGAGAACCATAGAGAGAATTTAGCGGATTCTTCCACAGTTTCAGCCCAGAAAGTTATGGCTTATTCAGATTATTTGACAAGGGCGAAAAAAGAAAAGAATATTGGCTATTATGTTTTTGAACTTAGTTATTCCAGTATGTTACAGCTCAGTGATTTTTCCTCCCAAGAACTTACTTTCTTCTCAGTGAAATAAAATTGCTCTGTGTGTTTAAAGAAATTGGCAGGCAATTATGTTATTTAAAAATTTTCAGAAGGTACTCTCCTGAACAATTTAACAATTTAGGAGAAAAGTTTATTTCAAACTCCAGATTAAACTTTAAAGTTCTAAAAAATTTCAATCAATAGGAAAATTAGTGTAACTCTTTTATTTGCAATAGAGAGCTTTCGAAGAAGGTAGAGTTCATAAACTGATCTCCCTACATTCTGTAGAATTAAATTGAGACTAGTCAGGTCAGTACCAAACTCTGCGGCCTGGGGCCCTTTTGTAGTTCTGTGTTTGAAGACTTAACATGTAATTATATATACCATATAAAAGTGATTCTGACTAACCAGAGAGAAATAAAAGTACTCTGATTATTGCAAAGAAGGAAAAAAATGATTTAATTTTCTTTATATCTAGTACTTTTAACTTATAGTCCATTAAATAAATAACTTAATCATTCAAATATTTTTGAGCCTCTAATACATGATCCATCAGCTCTAACATTTTATATTCTAGTCATTAATGGAAAAAACCAATATCAATATCCCTCAAAAATCTATAAACAATATGTCGTTAAAATACAGTTATTTACAAAGTGCAATAATAACTTTGAATATGGAGCAATTTGGTCTTTTAACAAATAAGGACAAAAGATATAAATATATATGAAGAAATACAAATGACCTATGAATGAACAAAAGTTTTGTATTATTCATGTACTGTCAGAGCTGGTGGACCCGGGGATCTGGATTGAAAGGCTGGTGAACCTTTTCTGTGTTCCCTCACCACTTGTTCTCAACTCATGCTAAATCTGGATCTTCCCGCTCTCAGCCACTGGAATTTCCATCTCCCCAAGATCCAAATGTTGATATGGAGCTATCTAGCATTTCTCCAGTCTTCTATTATTTGCTTCTCCATCCTTCACTCTGTACAACAAAGGGAGAGATTCTTCTATGAGGATCCACCCTTCTTAGAGAGCAGAGGAGATAGGGATTATAAATGCTTCTACTTTAAAACATTTGTGCCTCTCAGAAAGCAAGGCTAAGTCAGAAGATAATATAGAGACAGCATTTTTGAATAAGACAAGACAAATGAACTATATTTTAGGTGCTACTTTTTGATTCATTGTATATCATTTGAGAGTTCTTAGATTTTTTTTCTTTGGATTATTTACCATTAAATATGCAGCTAACACCTTAACCATTCTTTTTAATTATATTCTTGGAAACTGAATAAATGCAAATAGTAACTTACAGTGATAGCATTTTGATTTGGGCCTTAGTGGGGTTTGTTTTGAATCCCCTTCTTGAGGACACTTATCTGACAGTTTTTAACTTAATCCATTAGATTGGAATGCCACAGAAGAGGTTAGAGAAACACAAGAAAACCACTTTATAAAGCAATTGTGTGCTTCAAAATAGCATGAAAATCACTTGTGTAAATGAAAAATAAGAAGGCAACCATTTTGTGTATTTCCCAGGAATGAGTTGTGATCAAACCCACTTGCCTGATTTTGCTTAACCTGCTTGCTGTGTCACAGTATTCTAGGTGTGATTGTGCCACAAGAATTGTTGAAAATCTATTCAAAATCATTTTTCTGAAAGGTTCTCCTATGTTAAGGTTTCTGCCATTTTCCATGTATTGTTTATCTTGTTACTTATTTTCTAACCCCTTAAAAATTCATTAAATTGACTGCTTTTGGGAAGGAAACAGTGAGCAGGCAAAAATGGCAGTGGCATTATTAGCAGCAATACTGTTCAACTTCACACTTTCTATATTTGAATTAAGAGAAAAGGTCACACATGAGAATTGTAAGAGCAAAGCTGCCATTATGAGAAGTCTGAAATGCATTTCTATCTAAACATTTGATCAAAACATTCACAATTATGGATTTCCAATGAACACCTGAAAATAACAGAACCTTGTTGCAAGAAGAAGCATAATAACCAGTATGTCTCAGTTTTAAATGCTCCAACACGAGGACAGCGGCTTGCTTTCACAGACAGTAATTTTATGTGTTTTCAAGAGAAAGAATTCTAGGTGGCAGGTGAGGGGATGAAGAGGCTCAGAATCTCTTGTGTGGGGAGGGTAAGGCTACAACATGGTCAGCATGATAAAAAATCTCTTTCCAACTTGACTTTATTAATAGAATTATTTCATTTATTTTGTATAAATTTGTTCAGCACAATGTTTGGTCCATAGTCGATGCTGAAGAAATGTCAAGTAAACATATTAAATTACATTAAATATATTTGGCAGACTGATACAATAGAAGAAACTGTTATGCATCTACGGTAAATATGTATAGTCATATTTTTAATATAAATATTAATCTTATCTAATACATAGATACACATAATATTAGTTAGTCCCTTGTAGCAACCATTACTTTATTTTTTGAATCTTTGCTCTACAAATTTGAATTTGAGCTAGATTTTTACATACTGAGAAGACTTTGCATTGGAATTTAACCCACATAGTCCTATAAATTATAGTGCCTTTACAGAGTCCACAAAATTTCCCTCACCCAAATTAAAATGATCTCAATTTATTACACCAAAACATTTGTGTTCATTCTATATTGCATTTCTGAAGGTCTTTTTTTTTCTTGTTTATGTCTAACTTTCTCCTCCTTCTTATACCATTCCTCAATGCTTTCTCTGTTAAAGCAAGGTGGAAGGTAACGCAAGTTTTCTGATTTAATTAATGCAAAGGAAATGTTATCCTAACACGAGAAACAAAGTAAAAGCTTTCAGAATTTTCTCTACTACTAGTGAATGAGACTTTCATTGCAAGGTGTAGAGAGAGGGCAAAAATCACGAGGAGAAAAGAAATCCATTCATAGTTGAAGTACTTGAAAATAATTTTTAATTATTGAAATTTTTAAATAAAAATTTAAAGATCTATAACTCCAATAATAGAATTTATCCATTTTTTAAAATTCCAATTTTAAAAATGTAGAAAAAGCTGAAATTTCTGCAACGATTAGGATTTGGATACATTGAATAATGGAGTGTATATGAATTGCAATATTCAAATAATCAGAATTAAACCTTAATGCACTTAAACTTATTTATTATTGTTAATTCAGAAAGCATTTTATGGTCTTTTAGGTTTAAATATTATAAATACAATTATATTAGATCTTATGTTTCTGTATTTGAGATGAACAATATTTAAAATCCATGAAAGCCTAAAATCTTAGAATTGGAGCCTGAACTTTCATTTAATTAAACCTCTTACTTTCTGTACTGCTAAGTTTCCTGAGAACTGATAATATCAAAATGCCACTTAAAGTCAGAACCTTTAAAGCTACAAGAAGGTGATCTGAAGATTAAAGAAATAGAATTAGTATTACCCCAGCTGGCTGAAAGATTGTGATTAGGTGTGCTGTAAAGGCAACTTCAGAATGTGGCAATGGCAGAGGGTTCTGGGTTGGGTCTAGATTTGTATCTCATTGCCATCACATTTCAGCTTTGTAAACTTGAGTAAATAACAACATTTTTTAAAATATTGAGTTGAATTACCAGTGTATTTTTACATTTTTTTTATTTTTTAAACATGAAGAAGTTTAAAAATATGTTATATTTTTATATATATTTATATATACATAAGTTCCTCCTAATTTCTTTAATTTTAAAAAGTTCCAACCTATAATAAAGTTGAAAGAATTCTTATGTACTTTTAATCTAGATTATCAATTGTTAACAATTTGCTTCATAGATATAAATTTAGGTAAGATAAAAGCATAAATATAGACATAAATTTATAGATTTAGGTACACACATAGGCACAAACTAATTTGTCTTTCTTTTTTTCTCAGAAAAATCTAACTACCAATTGCAGACACAATGATACTTAATCCCTAATTACTTAAGTATCATAATACTTCAGCCATTATCTCCTAAGAACAAGGATTCTGTCCTATATACCCACCCAAGAAATTTAACACTAATGCAATAATAATCATCTTACATTAGAAATCTCCCCAATTAGCTCAATAATGTAATGTATAGCTATTTTTCTCCCCTAATCAAAGATCGACTAAAAAAATAAATATTACGTCTAGTTGTCTCCTTAGCTCATTGCATCTAGAACAGCTCTTATTTTATATTTTATGGCATTCAGTTTTATAGAATCTAAGCCAGCTGTATTATAGAACACCTTGCAGTTTTGACTAATTGTTTTTCATGATTAGATTTAGGTTAAATATGTATTTATGTCAACAATACTATCTTTAGGGGACGCTGTGTCCTTCCTACTGCATCATCTCAGGAGGCATATGATTTAGGTTTTTCTGTCATTGATGATACTAAGTTTGATCACTTGGTAAAGGTGATATCTACTAGAGTTCTCCATTGTCAAGGAATTAATTCATGTATAATTTAAGATGATACTTTTTGACCACATGAACACCATGTTCCAGAACAACCCTAAAACAGTTTTAATATGTATTAAAATGTAATATGTATGTATGAATCAGCTATTAAATTGATAGTTAAAAACAGTGATTTTTTAATTCTTTCATTCCATCTAATTTATTAAATTTTATGGTTCTGTAATTCATTATTTTCATTATTCTTTTGATTTTAAAATTGTCCTACATTTGGACAGTGTGGGTCTAACAGAATGGGACCATCCTTTTTTCACATGATCCCATTAACCTTTAGGTTCTTTTTTGGTTTCTGGCATAACAATATGTTTCAGATTCACCTCATCACCTTCCTGCCCCAAACTTAAAACTATTAATTTCTTCATGCTGCACTGTTTATTTTTAATGGACATGGATTTTATTTTTATCTTTATTTTTAATATATTTTATTGATTATGCAATTAAAGCTATCCCAATTTTTTTCACTTTGCCCCCTCCACCCAGCACCCCGGTTTCCTCCAGCATCCCCCCACCCCCGCTGCCTTAGTTCATGTCCATGGGCTGTGCATGTAAGTTCTTTGGCTTCTCCATTTTCTTCACTATTCTTAACATCCCCTGTCTATTTTGTACCTACCAGTTGTGCTTCTTGATCTCCGCACCTTTTCCCCCATTTTCCCCCTTTCTCCTCCCCACTGATAATCCTCCATATAGTCTCTATATCTATGAATTTGCTCCTGTTCTAGGTGTTTGCATAGTTTGTTTTTGCTTTTGTTTTTTAGATTCAGTTGTCGATTGTTGTGAGTTTGTTGTCATTTTACTATTCCTAGTTTTGATCTTCTTTTTCTTAAATAAATCCCTTTAATATTTCATATAAGAAGGACTTGGTGATAATGAACTCCTTTAGCTTTACCTTGTCTGAGAAGTACTTTATCTGCCCTTCCATTCTAAATAATAGCTTCGCTGGAGAGAATAATCTAGGTTGTAGGCCTTTGCTTTATATCACTTTGAATACTTCTTGCCAGTCCCTTTTAGCCTGCAAGGTTTCTTTTGAGAAATCAGGTGATAGTCTTAGGGGAACTCCTTTGTAGGTAACTCTCTGCTTTTCTCATGCTGCTGTATAGATCCTCTCTTTATCTTTAACCTTCAGCATTTTAGTTATGAAGTGTCTTGGTGTGGTCTTCTTTGGGTCCAGCTTGTTTGGGAATCTCTTTACTTCCTGGACTTGTATGTCTATTTCCTTTGCCAGATCAGAGAAGTTTTCTTTCATTATTGTTTCAAATAAGTTTTCAATTTCTTGCTATTTCTTTTCCCCTTCTGGCTCCCTATGAGTCAGATGTTGGCACTTTTGGAGACGTCCCAGAGACTTCTTATTCTCTCCTTGTTTTTTGTTTGTTTGTTTTGTTTTGTTTGAATTCTTGTTTCTTCATTCCGTACTGGTTGACTCTTTATTTCTTCTTTATGTTCCAATTCATTGATTTGCACCCTGGCTTCCTTCCCTTCACTATTGGTTACCTGTGAGTTTTTCTTTATTTCACTTAGTGTAGTCTTCATTTCTTCCCTTATGCATTTGCCATACTCAATAGGTTCTCTGAGCATCCTTATCACCAGTGTTTTGAACTCTGCATCTAATAGGTTGGCTACCTCTGTTTTGCTTAGGTCTTTTGCTGGAGTGTTGATCTGTTCTTTCATTTGGGTCATATTTCTTTTTCTCCTCAATTTAGCACCTCCCTGTGTTTGTTTCTGTTTATTAGGTAGAACTGCTTTGACTCCCTGTCTGGGTTCACCTGTTATGTTGTTTGGGGCAGAGCCTCAGGTATTCCTCAGTGCAGGGTGACCCATTTCACAGCTTTGTGGCACTGTATTTGGGGGCGGGGTCAGAGAGGGAACAATACCACATGCTTAGGACTTTCCCCTTTTCCAGTCACTTCACCCACTTCCCATATGTGACTGGTGCCCATCTAGCTACAGCCCTGGTGGTGGTTCTCAGAGTGTGTGGGCTTGTGTACATTCTAGAACCATGGAGTACCTCTACATAGACTCTCCTGATAGATGGGAAGTTTCTTCTGTCTCCCCATCTTCACTTGTTTTCACAATCAGAAGCTATGAGGCTTTATTTTTCCAGTGCTGGTTCCCTGGGCTACAGTGTCTGGCCAGGGGCTGGAATAGTTCCCCTGGTGTCCCTTCCAGCTTTCATCCACCACACATGAATGTGGGACTGCCTGTTCTGCCAACAGCCACAGCTGCTTTGTTGCCATCACACTGCGTCCTCTCCATCCTGGGTCCCATCTCCACCCCTCCTGCCCATTTGGATGAATATTTCTTCTTTAAATCCTTGATTCTCAGACTTTCCTATGATTCAATTTTCTGGCAGTTCTTGTTGTTTTCTTTCTTTTGAGATTAGTTGTGATCCTTCTTACAGTTATGTGAGTAGGCAAAGCCTCCATCTTTGGCAGAAGTCCTATCTTTAGTGTTATTCTATTACAGTTGTCCCAGTTTTTTCCCCTTTGCCCTCCTCTGCCCAGCCCATCCTCTGCTCCCACAGTCAATCCCCACCCTGTTGTCCATGTCCATGGGTCATTCACAAGTGTTCCTTGACTAGTCCTCTCCCCTTCTTTCCAACATTACTCCCCCACCTATTGCTGTCAATCTGTTCCTTGTTTCCATGCCTCTATTTCTATTTTGCTCATTAGTTTATTTTGCTCATTAGAGTCCTCTTATAAGTGAGATCATATGGTATTTGTCTTTCAGCGACTGGATTATTTCACTTAGCATAATAGTCTCCAGTTCCATCCATGCTGTTGCAAAAACTAGGAGTCCTTTTCTTTCTTCCTGCTGAATAGTATTTCATTATGTAAATGTTCCAGTTTTTTGATCCATTAACCTATTGATGGGCACTTGTTTCCAGCACTTGGTTTAGTAAATAGTGCTGCTATGAACACAGGGATGCATAAGTTATTTGGAAATTGTGTTTCAGGATTCTTAGGGTATATTCCCAGCAGTGGAATCGCTGGTCAAAAGGCAATTTCATGTTTATTTTTATTTTTGGAAATTCCATACTGTTTTCCACAGTGGCTGCACCAGTCTGCATTCCCACCAACTATGCACTAGGGTTTCCTTTCTCCACATCCTTGCCAGCACTTTTTGTTTGTTGATTTATTAATAATAGTCATACTAACAGGTGTGAGGTGTTATCTCATTATGGTTATGATTTGCATCTCTCTGATGTTAGAGATGTTGAACATTTTTTAATATGTCTAGGTGCCCTCTGTATGTCCTCCTTGGAGAAGCATCTACACAGTTTCTTTGCCTGTTTATTAATTTGATTGTTTGTCTCTATGGCATTGAGTCATATGAGTTCTTTATATATTTTGGAGATTAAACCCTTGCCCAATGTATCATTGGTAAATATGGTCTCCCATACAGTGTACCCTTTTCATTTTGACGATGTTTTCTTTAGCTGTGCAGAAGCTTTTTAGCTTGATATGGTCTAATTTGATTATTTTTTCCTTTATTTCCCTTGCCTTAGGAGACATATCAGCAAAACTATTGCTACATGGGATATCTGAAATTTTACTACATTTTCCTCTATGGGCACATCAGAGAAGGAAAACTCTGACTCCAAAAAACCTCCGCTGCCTTGCGGCATACCTCTTCAGGGGAAAGGCTAAGGGAGTAAACCCCGACAGAAAATCCGGAGCCGGAGTCCCTAAGGCGGTTTGACATTGTAGTCAACACCGGCAACTCCTGCGGCGCACCTGAAGCCAAGCTGTATTGACTCCGTCTTTCCCTTGGACCCTTCAGCTGCGAAGAGAGGGGGGGTCTGCTGCATGGGCAACAGCAGACCCTCCATATCACCCTGCCCAGGCTCTGTAGCTTCAGCTTCACTGGAGAGGACACTCCAGCGTCATCGCAAGATGTCGATTCAACACGGGAGGAGACAGATACCGTGTCACTCCCGAGTCGGACTGCACAGCCATTCTCGGCGGTGCAGATAGACACTTAAGAAGCTACACCATCGTCTCTCGAGACGGACGGCTGCCAACGACTACATTTTCCTCTATGACTTTTATGGTATCACAACTTATATTTAAGTCTTTTATCTACTTTGAATTTATTCTGGTGTATGGTGTAAGTTGGTGGTCTAGTTTCATTTTTTTGCATGTCACTGTCCAGTTATCCCAACACCATTTGTTGAAAAGGCTATTTTCACTCCATTTTATTCTCCTTCCTGCTTTGTCAAATATTAATTGACCAGAGAGACAGGGGTTTATTTCTGTGCTCTCTATTCTGTTTCATTGATGTATATATGTCTGTTCTTATGCCAGTACCATACTGTTTTGATTACAATGGCCTTGTAGTATAGTTTGATATCAACTATTGTGATCCTACTTTTTTTTCTTTTTTTTTTTCTTTTTCCCCCTCAGACCCCCAGGTGTCAAAGGTCCTGGAGGGCACTGTGTCCTCAGGGGTTACTTTGTTTTTCTTTCTCAAGATTGCTGAGGCTATTTGAAGTCTTTTTGGTTCCATAAAAATTTTTGAAATATTTGTTTTTCTTCTGTGATATATCATTGGTATTTTAATAGGAATTGCATTGAATCTATAGATTGCTTTGGGTAGTATGGACGTTTTAATGATAGTAATTTTTCTAATCCCTTAACATGGTATGTGTTTCCATTTATTTGTATCTTCCTTAATTTATTTCTTCAATGTTCTGTAGTTTTCTGAGTACATGTCTTTTACCTCCTTGCTTAAATTTATTCCTAGGTACTTTATTTTTGTTGTTGTTATAGGAAATGGGATTTTTCTCCAGTTTCTCTTTTTGATAGTTCATTGTTGGTATACAATGTTGTTTAAAGGCTTATCAATTTTATTTATCTTTTCAAAGAATAAGCTCCAAATTCATTTATCATTTGATTCTTTTTTTTTATTATTTTATTTTTATTTTTTGTCTCTATGCCATTTAATTCTGCTCTGATCTTGATTATTTCCTTCCTTCTACTCACTTTGGGCTTTTTGGATGTTATTCCTTAGGTTCTTTAGATGTAGAGTTAAGTTGTTTATTTGATGTTTTCCTATATTTTTTAGGTAGGCCTGTATTGCTATGAACTTCCCTCTCAGGATTGTCTACATTGTGTTCCATAGGTTTTGGGGTGTTCTGCACTCATTTTTTTTTCCAGAAACTTTTTTATTTCTTCCTTGATCTCATTGTTAACCCATTAATTATTTACTATCATGTTATTCAGTCTCCGTGTATTTGAATATTTTTGAGTTTTTTCCTTATGGTTGATTTCTAGTTTCAAGCCATTGTGATCCAAGAAGATGCTTGATATGATTTCAATTTTCTTGAATTTGTTGAGGCTTGTTTTGTGTCCTACCATGTGGTCTATCTTTGAAAATGATCCCTGTGCATTTGAAAATAATATATATTTTACTTATTTTCCATGAAATACTCTGTAAATATCAATTAATTTCACTTGATCTGGATTGCCAAACACCAGTGTGTAACAGCCTCTCATGTGCCCCCAGTGGGGGACCTGGCTCACAATCCAGGGATGTGCCCTGACTGGGAAGCAAACGAATGACTCTTTGGTTTGCAGGCTGGTGCTCAATCCACTGAGCCACACCAGATAGGGCTCTTCATCTTCTTAAGCAATCCTTTTAGCATCTCTTGCAATGCTGGTTTGGTAGAGATGTAGCCTTTAGGTTTGTTTGTTTCTTTGTCTGGGGAGCTCTTTATTTCACCTTCCATTTTGAGTGAGAGTCTGCTGGGTAGAGTAGTCTTGGTTGCAGGTTTTTCCTTTTCATTACTTGGAATATTTTGTGTCGTTCCTTCCTTGCTTGTAGAGTTTCTCTTGAGTAATCAGATAATAGCTTTATTGGAGCTCCCTTATATGTTACTGACTATTTTTCCACAGCTGCCTTTAAGATTCTCTGTCTTCAAATTTTGCCATTTTCATTATGATGTTTCTTAGAGTGGGCTTCTTTGGGTTCATCTTGATTGGACTCTCTGTGCTTCCAGGATTTGCATGACTTTCCCTCACCAAGTTAGGGAAGTTATCTGTCATTACCTTTTCAAACAGGTTTTCTATACCTTTCTGCTTTTCTTCTCCTTCCAATATCCCTATGATGTGAATATTGTTATGATTCATGTTGTCCCAGAGCTCTCTTATACTATCTTCATTCTTTTTTAGTATTCTTTAGGGTTTTTTTTGCTCTGACTGGGTGTTTTCTACTTTGTCTTCCAACTCACTGACTCAGTCCTCTGCTATGTCTAGCCTGCTTTTAATTCCTTCTAGTGTATTCTTCGTTTCAGTTACTGTATTCTTCATTTACTCCTGGCTCTTATTCATAGTTTCCACGTCCTTTTTCATGCTAATGTAGTTTCCACTAAGTTCCTTGTAGCTCTCATAAAGTTCCTTGTATTCTCTGTAGTCCTCAAGCATCCTTATAACCATTATTTTGAACTCTATGTCTGATAGATTGCTTGCCTTAATTTCATTTAGCACTCTTTCTGTGGATACCTCTTTTCCTTTTGATTGGGTGTTGTTTCTTTTTCTCCCCATTTTGGGTAACTCTTTTTGTTTGTTTCTGCATACTGGATTGATCTGCTTTGACTCTCTGTTTCTATGGGGTGGTCTTCTGTGGTAGGAGACCTATGGGACTCAGTGGTGCAGTCTCCTTGATCTCCTGAACTAGATGTTCTTGGATGCCCTTTATGACATTTATGTGGGCTCTCATCATAATTGGGTTTTGATTGTTGTTGGGTTCTTTGTTGGGTTCTTCCCTCAGTTAGCTGACTGAGAGTCACACCACGCACCATGTCTTGTATACTGTTGTGCAAGTGAAGATGGTGCAAAGCATCTCTGTAATCCTTGACTTCAAAATTCATGTCAGCTGAAATTCTGTTGATTTTAGGTCACTTATCAGAATATTAGCTGAAAATCCATGCTGGGCACATAAGCAAGTGGGCTCAGTTTCTGGACATGAATTTTAGAAACTAAGATCCAGAAACTAGGGTGCTCCCTGCTACTTAAATTATATTATTTCATTGCTCTTACATGTTTTTGTAAATAGAGCTAGGAATGATGTGTATATGAATATGCATATATATATAATTTTCTATATAAATTTATAAAATATATTTTTAAATGAGTTCATATTTATAGTTATGTGTATATACATACATACATACTTACAGGTCCATCACCATGAATTTCTTTCTCAAATTCCCCCATTCAAAATGTGCATTTCCCTTTCCCCACTGAGAAAATACTGGTTCACAACAGCATCTATATATTTACTTATTAACTCTAACCTGCAATTCACCAGAAATCACTTAGTAATCACTACACTAAAGCCACTGTAAACAACAAACTTTATAAGTAGTTTAGTATTTCAGTGAATTTTGTGCATGCATGTGTGTGTGTGTGTGTGTGTGTAATCAAAATACTGTGTTCAAAAAGTAGCTAAATTAACATTTTCCTTCTGAATGATTATCAATCTGAAATAACATCATCTTCATTTGGCTTTGATTTTTAGAGTTGTTTTATCTCTCTAGGTTTTTATTGGTTATTTTAATAGTTTATTTAATACAGAAAATGTTTGTATAGTTCAAAACTAGAATTTTTTAAAGTATATTCAAAGAAGTCTCATCCATTTTCTTTCCCTTCCACTCTCTCTTCATTCATTTCTGATTTCCTACCTGAATTTATTTTTTGCCATAATAAAATCCAGTATTAGTTGTGTGATGCTTGATAATTTACACATTTATTTATTTATTCAACTGTTTATTTCATTTTTAAGATACCAATATTATTATTAAAATTATTAGATGTATATCATAAACTAATATGCTTTTATTCATTTTATTTAGAAAATAATAATAAAAGTAAATCAGAATTAATTATTATGACATTTGTACTCTAATATATTATTTATAATGTTTCATATATTTATTTACATAACCAAAGCAAACTTTCTTATACAATCATCTCCTAATTTTTGTTAAAATGCTGTGAAACTTCTGAAGAAACTCCAATTAACCCAATTTGAAAACTAATAGTCTAAAGAAATATTTTGACTCATAAATAGCCACTTTACACTTATTTTATTGTTATAAAACAGTGATTTTATTTTTTTAATTTGAATGGATAATAAGGTCACCTAGTTAGTTTCCTCAGAACTGAGATGTTGATTTATATAATTTCATTGGATTTAACTGAGCCTGGTATAATTATGCATATACAGAAGATGTTCCTGAATATATTTCAAGAATGAATAAGTAAATTAATGAATTTTAGAATGAAGTTTATAAAAGGCTGAAGAATTTATATTCTTTAACAAATTATATATAATCTCATCTCCTATCTTTAAAGTTATTTATAAATTACATAATTAATGAGTCCTTAGACAATTTTGTCAGATAATTAATTAAATTCATATTTATTTGAATTGTTCGGTTTCCTGACTAACTGACTGGTTCTGTCAGTTATTTTAGCACCCAATAGATACAAATTTATATGAATAAACTCACAAATTTGGATGAACTTTCAAAGTATTATTTTATGATTTCAGAACTCAAATCCTTTAGATTGCAGAAATTTGTACAGTTTTCCCACAAGATGGTGCTATTTTCCTACCAGGAAATGTATAAATAGTCAAGTAGGACCTATATACAGCTATAAAATGCACTATAAAGGACTGGGGGAAAATAATTTTCCTACTTGAACTGAAATAACATAAATGTCTGTAAAACTACTCTTAATGTTTGCTTTCCTCAAATATTCTTTTATTAGAAGTCTATTTCCTAATATTTTAGCTTCATGTATCCAACTAACTTACTCACTGTTCCACCTAAGTGTGTAAGCCATCTCAAACACAAGTCCATGCTTAACCCTAAACCTTCAACATTGCCCTCACACCTAAACCTTAGAACCTTAGAATCATAGCCACTCTTCTGGTTCTCTCTCTCTCTCTCTCTCTCTCTTTCTCTCTCTCTCTCTCTCTTTTTCTCTCTCTCCCCCCTCACTCTTCTCTTTCCTCTCTCCCTCCCCCACTCCTCTGTCAGTCCTGTTGACTCTGCTTTCATAATCTAACCACTTCTCATCCCAACTGCTCTTGTTAGCCTGTTCTTACCCACCATAACCTCATAACCAATCTCCTTGCTTCAAGTCCTTCCATTTCTACAGTTTATTCTGCTATTGATCTTGTGGGTGGTGATTCTTTTAATCACCATTCAGATCATATCACTCTCTTGTTCAAAACCTGCAAACTCTCCCTATTTCACTCAGAACAAAAATCAAAGTCCTGGTTTGCTGTTAGCCTGCAGGCCTCAGCTCCTACCGTTCTTCTCTACTTTTAATTAGCTCAAGCCACACTGACCTCCTTGCTTTTATTTTCATTTTTTATTGAATTTATTGGGATTACATTGGTTAATAAAATTATATAGATTTCAGGAGTACGATTCTATAATACATTATCTGTATATTGCATTGTGTGTCCACCACTCCAAGCCATATTTCCATCCATCACCCCTGTACCCTTTACTGCCTCCCTCACCCTCATTGTCCTCTTGTAATGGCCATACTGCTTTCTGCCTATGAGGCTTTTGTTTGTTTGTTTTTGTTTAATACCTTCATCCTTTTCACCTAGCCCCCCTGCCTCTGACAGCTATAAGTCTGTTTCTATTTTGTTAGTTTATTTTGCTTTTCTGCAAACACAGGAGTCACACACCAGTCAGGGGCCTCTGCTTCAGCTCTTCCCTTCACTTGAAGTGCTGTTGCACAAATTATTACTCTACTACTGCTAAGGCATTTTCAAGTTTTTGCTCTAATGTTTCCTTCTCAATGAGACCTCACCTGCATCGTATATATCTGAGTACTTCCATGACATTTATTTCCTAGTGCATATGTAGATTACCAATTTACAAAGTTAGTATCTATTTCCCCTATTCCAGAAGGGGATTCAATGGTCTAGAATAATGGCATTAGTATGTGCTCAGTAAATACTTGAATGACTTATACTCTAGACATTAGCAATTAGTAGTCAATTAAAACAGATTTGATTTGCAGTTTACAGAGCATGTTCCATATATAAATATGAAAAAAATAAGGTGCAGTTGTACTGTATAATTGGTATCAATCTCTATTCAAAAGATCTTTACTAAAAACCCAGAATATAAACATATTTTCAATAAATGGCTAAACTAAACAAAATAGGCATCTGTAAAGTTTGCAAAAACTCACTAGACATCACATGTTATGTAATTTGATGCAAAACTTCCTTCTGTAGAGAAGGAAATAAGATGATGCAGTGAGCCAATCTAGGTTTCCTAGAATATATATTTCTATACCATAAATGTATTTGTCACATAAATGAATATGCACTTTTATATTTGATTTCAGTATTTGGTCTTATGTATGAACATTTTAATATGGCTTTTATGCCTAGTCTGTATATGTGTAATTGTGGTTGAATTGGATGTGGCTAAAAGAGTCGGTTTCTGATTCAGTAAGACATCCCTGTGAGAAGTTGGTCCAGGATATGGAGCTTTCTAACATTTGCACCAAAATGGGGCCAGAAAGTTCAAACCAAAATAACTTTGGTCACACTCATTTCTGTCAGAATCTTTTAGATACAACTTGAAGTTAAAGAATATGTGCCATCAATTTGACTTTTTTTTTTTTTTTTTTTTAGTTTTACTAAGTACTTTGGATAAACACACTTCTTATTAGTAGGCTATTTGATTAAATTGAAAAATAAGTAGTTATAGTAAGCTCCAAAATTAGTGAATATGTCAGAACCTATTACATAGACTCAACACAAGGCTCTTCATAAAAATCTATGTTCTGATTTCTGTGAGTAGTCAGTCAAGTTCCATAGTATGGATCTGAGCTTGCCACATTCTTCTTCCATTTCCATGCCCTTGGCCATGGCCCCCACCATGGTCTTTATCATGCTCTGTTTCAAGTAAATTCAAAAGAAGAGTGATTGAATGATTGTATAAAGTACTGTTAGTTCATAATCTTTGTATATATCTGTCACTTATGTTTTTAACCTGTCAAAGTATAAAATTCTTTTTAAAAAGTCTGTCTTATTTCTGCTTTCTCATGACCCATGCTACTGCTTTATAAATTACAAGCTTTTAAATTTATTATTCAAAAGAAAGAGAAAAAGAAGAAGGAAGGATGAAAGGAAAATCATAATTTAACAATGTTACTGCCAGATGATGGTTGGAGCTCAGTTAATGAGGTTAATTCTAGGCACCTTGTCTTTTAAATGATAATCCTCTGGCTAAGTTTTGTTGCTTTATAGGACTGAGCTATGTACTTATCCATTTATTATTACATATGTAATTATTTATTCAAATACCTGAAATAAATATTGCCTAGTATAAAAATGTAACAACAGTAAATTTGTTGAGTTCTTACCACATCTACTTTACCTCTCTTTCCTTTGCATAAAAGAAGACTTTCAAGTCCCCTACATTTATGCTGGACCATCTGACACCTGTCATTTCTAGTCCAGAGCTTTTAAGAGTAGCTCTGAGTTCCCCATGCCCTCTTCTTTTCCATCTTGCAGTGACACTGGAAGCCATGCTTTGAGATGGTATGTATGTCCCAAAACAGTAGAACTTTCCCTACTGGGAACTCTATGTAACCTGCTGGAGCAATTATTCCCACTGATATGACTAGACATGTTATCATTTGGGAGACAGATCTTTAGTACAGCATAGTCTAGTCTATAGTTAATAATTAAGCTAGTGAAGTAGATTATTGTAAGGTTATATTTTACTTCTAATAACTCAATGAGAAATTTGCTATTTTATTAGTATTCATTCCATGGCTATTAATATCTCTCATATATTGTGCTATTTTGAAAAATTTAGTATAGTAGTCCCACTGAAGCAGACAGCTTTATGTTAATTATTCAGAACAAATGCATAGTACCTCCTATTTACCAAGTAATATAATAGAATTGGGAGAACAAACAGGCATGATCTCTACTACAACCAAGTTTACAGTCTATGGGGAAAAGAACTAATAAACAAAAAAGAAAAAGAAAATCAACTTACACATAAATGTCCAGGAAGAAGAGAATGGAGGGCAGTGAAGGAATGAGACTTACTCTGGGAATTTAAGGAGGGCTCAAAAGGGAGGTCTGAATAATCGAGCTGATACTTGATGTTTGAGGCTGGGATCAAGAGCAATTATAAAGGACTTAACCTTTGTAAAGATGGCCATCTTCCTAAAGAAATATATCTAAAAGTACAACACTGTCTGGATCATATGAACGTAGATAAATTTGTAAGCAACATTTTAATTGCCAACAACTTGATCCAGGGAATGAGTATTTAAACTTAACATTTTAGGGGGAAAAATAAGCTTATTTTCTTGCTTGTAAATAGAAGCCTAAAGTTAGGAACAAGCATGAGCCCAGAAAATTAATTCTCTTCCACCAACTAAAAGTCAAGAAACTGCACATTTGGCAGGAAAATTCTAAACAGCCTACAAGTGCCAATATCAGAAGAACAATCTTTACACTATGTAGAAAATTGCTAGTTAATCCTTCTCCAAAAATTTAATTTTATAAAATGAAAGCAAGTTCTGTGTTTTAGCTATAAGTGGAGTATATCATTTTCTCAGATTGTTGAAAATGTAAGAGAGATTTCAAACCAATTATTTTAAGCAGATTTAAACTACAATATTCTTAATATACTACTTAATCTCCTGCATTTATAGAGTGATTTAGGCTTTCCAAACATTTTAAATGCATTATCTCACTTGATTCTAATAGATGAAATATATATAATTATGTATAAATATTTAAAATCTATGACAACTCCTCAAACCTTCAAAATTAAATGTGAATTTAAAATAAACCCAGTCTGTCTGGGGCCAGAGTAAGTAAAATGAAAATCAGATTTAAGATATCGTTAAATGGCAAAAGAGAATGTATAAAGCATAGAAATAAGAATTGGAAAGAGCCTTCACAGATCATCTAGTTCAAACTCTCTGATTATGGTAATGATAATAACTTCATACAGTTTATAAGGCATTATTTTTAATATGTATGAGACTTTTAGACTTCAGATTGTTAGTGGCACATTGACATAAAATAATTTTGTTTCAGGACCTGCATCCTAGAAGCAAATAATACTTTATAACAAGTCTTTCATCCTTTTGTTCATAAAGTGTCATCTAAAAGCATTGAAACCTATAAGCCCTTAATTAAAAACAGGAAAATACAATGGTATTTTAAATTTAGAACCAGATGTTACCCTACCAGCCATAGTTTTCTTTAAACTGATCACTCTGTTTTCACCTTTGACCCCTTCATTCTATTATCAACACAGCAGCTGGAGTGATCCTAGTGATCCTACTCAAACAGTATTCAGGTCATTCAGCCCATGCAAGGTGTGTAGCCTCACTAGAGCCCTGACATCTACTGGCTTCCCTCTTGCTCACTCCTTTCTAACTATGGGGACCTCATTACTACTCCCTACAGTGCCTTAAGGAGAGGAGTGGCTACATATGTCATGGGGCACAGTGCAAAATAAAAATTCAAGACTCTTTGTTACAATTTTATTAAGAATTTCAAGATGGCGTGAGTCTTGGGCCACAGCACAGATTGCATTCCCATGAAGCCAGCCCTACTCAAGGGATTTGAATTTACTGTCTCTCTCTTTCCCCACATACTGCATTCTAAACTCTTCCCTACACCCCTTTTTCTCTCATCTTCTCTCAGCCTTGAGTCGTTCCTTTAAGTATCACAGCCACAAGCCTTCCTGCCCACCTCATTTAAACTTGTAATCAACCGCCATTCTCTAATTACACTGTATTTTTGTCCATAGCTCATATAACTATCTAGCACACAGTATGCATTACTTATCTAACCTGCTTAACTTCTGCCTTCCCTCATTAGAATGCAAGTTTCATGAGAATTTTTTCATTCATTGCTGTTCCCTTGCATTTAGAAACAGATACTCAGTAAAGGTGTTGGATGAATAAATGAGAATGTGACTGCCTTTCAGCAATAAAATACTAAAGAATTGCACATGGGTAATCCATGAGCTGAATCCCAGTCCCTTTCACACAGAAGGGTTTCCAGAAATTACTTTGGAACAACATGAGGTAGCAGGACATGGACTCCAGTATGTGTGTCATGGACTGATATCGGTTGGTAGTACCGTGTCCCAAAGGATCTAAATCAAAAATCCTCAGGTAAACCATGGTTGTTAGGACACCATCCTCAGTCTTCCACCTCTCTACTCCCAGAATGCACCCTCCTCCGCCTCCACCAACCCCCTACGCTGGCCTGGTAGAGTGAGAACTGAACCTCTTAACATTCCCCAGCCTGAGGATCTTCATTTTCCACTCCTTCACGTAAGTTTGGCTAGTAGGCAGAATGAAATAGATTAACGGGTTTTTGTTTACTCACTTTTTGTAAGGCTTCTCCCTCTCTGAACACCTACCTATTTAGAAGATTTAAAAAATTATTGTCTATACCACCTTTAGAATTAGGAATTTGAATTTAACCAACCTACTGCGAGTGTCATACATAGTTTCAAACTCAAGTGCAGTGACTCAAGTCTGACTTTTTCATATCTGACAGTGAATAAATGTAGTTTTCTAGCTTTTTCCTCCTGGTACCTCACTAAATAACTTAAAATTGTCTGGGCACAGCTTTCTCATGTGCTAAGCAGAATGCAATCTCTCTTCTATCCATTAATACCAGATAAGCCCTCCGGACCATCCATTAGATGGCGCTACAAATCTCTGGACAGAGTTATCTTCCTAGGATCTAGTTAATCTTATTTTCCAATTACATATGAATTAAGAACATCACGTGAGAGTTAGAAGATTATCGGAGGTTTGTGAAGAGGGGTAAATATTTGTTGCCGCGCTCTGACAGAATGAAGAGGAGAGAAACAGACTAAGACAATCACGACTGGCTTGTCAGTGTTCAGTACACACAGGATGTGGTTTTGAAGACCTCTCATTGCTTTTCAACCACCTTCTCTTTAGAAACCTCAGGCCATTTCTTTAAACTTATTTTAGCTGAAGTTTCTGGAAATTTTATTGTTTTAAAATGAGGTATTTATTTCTTATTACATTTTTTGTGGGTTTTTTCCTTTTTTTTTTTTTTTTTTTTTTGCTAGAATCAACTTATGTTATGGCAGTTTTTCCTTAAGATTGTGTTAAATTCTGCTTTCCCAAGTGATTCTTATTAACATTGAATTCAGAAGCAGACTGGCATAGGAAAAGTTTATGAACTTGGATGCTCAGAAAATTTGTACTGCTATCTTAGGTATGCCTTTAAATAACAGAATGATCTTTTCTTGCTTGCTGATAAATTGGCAAGATTTTTTTATTCAAGAAATAACTATTGAGTATTTTACTATGGCCTGTCACTATACTTGATACTAGAGATAGAGCTGTAAACAAAATTGGCAAGAATCACATAGGGCTTCACAATTTGTATAATTAATTTAATTTATATTTTGCCTTACCTAATTTATTAAGGATATTTGTATTTCTTCTTATAACAACAACAAAAAGTAGGTCAGGTGTAGTTAAGGGAAATAAAAATCACGTAACCAGTGAATTGTTAGCAGGAAAATATCTAGAATGCATCTGACATTCTAGTTGGTGTAGACAAACAATAGAAGTGAGCAATAAATAAACAAGAAAATTTCAGACAGTTGCCAGTCCTGAGAAGAAAATAAAGCAGATGATGATGAAGAATGAGGTCAGTGGGGGATATTGGCTAGCTTTTGGAGATGCTATGAACATTAAATATACTAAGTTGGTAAAAGAGATTTCTATTGAGCAGAATGCCTGGAAAACTTCCAAGAAACATTTTGATGACCAGGAACTTCCTATATAAAGTATATTGCTTTGGTCTCTACTTCTAATAAATTTTGCTCTTAGAGTAACTACATAATTACTTCAGTGATTTTCTTCTATGTGAGTTATATATTTGGGGTGAAGACTAACTAATGAGATCAAAGGACTGAAGGCAAGCTACTAAAAGGTCAATTGTCACTAATAGCATATTTTTTTCTAAAATTCTTTATAGAAATATTACATGTGTATTCTATTTTCATATTTTACCTATCATTAGAAGGAGAGTTCATAGACAGTAGAGAATACAGAAATTATTGTCATGTCATCAAAATGAAGACAGAACTTCAGTGTTAGAGCCCAACTGAGACCCAAATTTTATCAAATAAGTGCAGGAAACTAGTCAAAATTTAATGGTTGAGTAGAAATGTGAAAAACTTCAAGTAAAATGCAACTCAAGAACCCCAAGCACTTTCCCATCCCCTAAACTTCATAAAGTATGAAGTTTATTGGGCAAAATATGTTTCCTTCTCAAATACACAATTTGTCTTACCAAGAGAAGGTTGTCAAGATTGAAAGCTCATTGGGACTAGGCAGAATTGAAAAGACACTTGCTCCAGTAACAGGTCAGGAATTTTTAATCAATAAAGTTAGCATTTTCAAATAAGTAGGGGTAGGATGTTGAAGGATATAACCAAGACCCATAAAAAATCAACTAAATATATAGGTTACTTCCCAAGTGAAACTACAGTACACTATTTTCTTGTTGCCATAAAATCAAATGAAGTATGTTTTGGTGATATTTAGCTCAAATTTAAAAAATGAAGTTTAATTACAAGAAAATATTTTGGACCATTTCCCATGTCCTTATAATACTTTCATCTAAAGGAAAAATAGACTTTTTCAGAATGTTATTTTTCTTTTAATGTCCTATCTATTGACCATATAGCCATTCATATCACCACCATTATAATTAGCATTTATTAAGTTTCCACCAAAATCAATGTTAGTTCACCAAATTACAGTGAAGAAAAATCTTATTTTTTCAGGGACTATCTTTATAACCTTGAAGTTGGCAAAGTTTCACTAAACAGACACAGAAAATGATAACCATAAAGGGGGGAAAATGGATAAGTAGAAGTACATTAAAATTAAAAATTCCTGTTCTCCAAACATATCATTAAGAAAATGATGAGGGATAAAAGCAAGGCACAAAGTAGGATAATATAGATAACGATAAACATTCTAGAACAGGACTATACAATAAAACATTCTGTAATGCCTCTAACTGATCTGTCCAATATGGTATCCACTAACTCTATGTCAATATTGAACACTTTATATATGATACAATATATGACTAGTAGGACTAAAGAATCAAAATGTTTTATTTTAATTAAAATTTAAATGTAGATATCCACATGTAGCTATTGGCTACTGAATTGGACAGTGCATTAATAGATGGTTTTAGAGACTTATCGACGGTTGTTTGGTTGGTTAGAAGCCAAGCCTCCTGACACTAGATTCACTCCTCTATGATATCATGATAAATGCATACATCAAGTTTTGATGGTCACATAGAGAACTTATAAACATTACTGGAAATGTTTGTATTTTACTAATTTTATTTTTTATTTTAACTCTGTTCATGTTGATTAATTTTACGCATTTTTCTCAATTGATGTGGGATTGTTTTTAATATAGCTAAAATAAAATTTTCATAAATTTTTAAATTAAATTTTATCAATTTTTTTGACTTTTACTTTCTTAATGAGGCATCATAAAATAGTGAGAAAAAAATAAGTTGAAGATCAAACATTGCAGGTCTTTTTAAAGATTTCGTTAAATTTTTGTTTGTTTTTGTTTGTTTTAAATTTGTTCAAGCTAGTATAAGCCACTTTGCAAATAAGTTTGGTAAACAAATTTATTTGGTGTGATTTCAGAGACAGCAGAAAGGAATTCTGTTGTAACCTCTCTCTCCAGCAGGCTAGGATCACTATCATTGGTCTTCACTGTAAATCTTATTTGCAGCATCATTGACTTAATAAATGGTAATTAGATTAATCAATTGCAGCATTAGAGATCAATTTAAAACAATCAAAACATTGTTAGCATTAGAAAGGCTAGGTAATCTGTCTTGATCCATAAAAGGTAGGGAGAAGAAAAACACTGTAGAAATTAAGATCACAAAGAAATATTTTAGCAGGAATATGAAATTAGAGAAAGGGGTACCTCTCAGAAGAAAAAGTCTGGAGGCATCTGTACAGCCATGAAGATATGAGCTTTTGCAGAAAATATGATAGAAGTAGTTTGGATCAATATTTCTTTGTAATTCAAAGGTAAGGGTGACTCCAAGGTGACATCTAGGCTTTCACTGTGTTGTCCTCTTTGTTCATGATACTTATCATAATTGTAATTAAAAGATTATTTGAATAATGTATTTTTATTTAGAGTTTGTCTCTTCTACCAAACTACAAATTTCTTGAAGGCATGGTTCATGTCTCTTTTGTTCATTGTTACTTAATAAATATTTGCTGATCAATGAACGAACAAATGAATGATTACCCCAACTAGACTTTGTAGATCGTAGGGCAGTGTATCTTACAATTTTTTTCACTTCAGTCTATCACATTGTCATACAAATAGTTAGGTTTAAAAAATGCGTATTGTTGCTGACAATAGCTACCATCTATTAAGTTAGCACAGACCAGACCATTAAGTGCTTCATATGTTTGATCAAACTTAATATTTAAAACCACCCTTAGTTATAGAAACTATTATTCCCATATTTTCAGATTGGGTAATGAAAGTACAGAGATATTAAGTAAATTATCCAGGATCATGAAATCTATAAATAGTAGTATCAACATTTAAATCTAAGTCTGTTTAATACCTGTGTTTTTGTTTTCTGAACTATACTACATGTGATGTGGATATAAGCTCATGGGAAGAGAAGATAATTGTCAGTCAAAAACAATATCACTTGCTTCACAGTTTTGCGTTAGTGATAACAGGTGAGTGATAGGGTAGGGTGCATATAACTAGGTCCTAGAGGCAGCAAGAGTTTGGCCCTATCTATGTCTTATGTACACAGTAATGCTGCTTGTTTCTGTAGCCAAGAAAGACTTAAAATAGGATTTGTGTAGCAGACATGAAGAAAGACATAGAAATTAATGCTAAAAGGAAGAAGAAAACACTAACTCAGAAAGCTAAAAATTGAAGCACATGTAATAGGAACCTTGACTACACCCCACTGGAAAAAACTCTACATGGAAAATTTCCTATTTAGTCAATGGCTCACATAACACACAATAGCTGAGTATTATTAAACTGAAAAGAAAGAACCATATAGTCCCAAAAATTCCAGTTCCAAAAATAATCAGGATAGTTGATATGAGCCCTTCATAAAGGACATCACCAAATTTTGAAAATTATTTGGGACAAGAAATACCTTCCCTTAAAATTGCGAATGATGTAACAGAAAGAAAAGCAACTTGACTGTAGAGAAATTACCGTGATCATTTGACCATTTTATTTACACATTTTATTCTCAAAAAAATCCAGTTTGCCACCATAAGCTCTCTTCCATATCTCAAAAGTTTCGACATGCCCTCTCTGATGTGAAATTTTATCGACCACTCAGCAGCCATTTGAGACTATAAGCTTGTAATTTGATTAGAAGAGTAGTAGTTCTGCATTAATCATCCTTAAAATATTTTAAAAACTAGATTTTGTTTCCCATTTGTAAGTTACCTTTAGTATTATGGCCTTTTGCACCACCTAGTGGAGAAATGCA
The DNA here is from genome assembly GCF_987537825.1 of Furipterus horrens. Lineage (NCBI taxonomy): Eukaryota > Metazoa > Chordata > Mammalia > Chiroptera > Furipteridae > Furipterus > Furipterus horrens. The sequence goes on along the minus strand of NW_028327174.1, from coordinate 82,579,333 downwards.
TATAGTCTCTAAAGCTTTAAAATGGTAATTTTCCTTGAAGTCTAGGAGTCATTATTTAAATATATAACCCCATGAGCATCTGGATGAAATCTCATAATGGGAAAACTCAGACTTTTTATTTTCCTCTGCAGCCTGGGACGCCAGTAGGACACTGTGTGGGCACCCTAGAGGAAACTCCTCAATGCACTTCTGCACGCAGCCATATGGTTAGAATCAACGGGTTTGCCTAGTGCCAGTTTAAAACAATGGGCGTGTAGATGAATAACATGCAAGCAATCAGGCTAGCTCTGGGTTTCATAGTCTCCCTTTGTACAGGGTGTTTTTTACACCTCATGGAAAAGGTAAGTTGGACAAGGGCTAATATTTTTCTCCCCAGTTAAGGCAGCAGGGACTGCAGCTAAAATGATGTCAGAGTTTCCATTTCAGCTCCTTATTTCAATGCGTTAGCCCTCTGCCGTAAACATTAACTCTACGAAAAAAAAAAAAAATATATATATATATATACTTAGTTATATTACATCTCAGGCCAGGAGAACATTCTTCTTATTAAATAAATGGTCTTAAAAAGAAATTATATTGCATATCATAAAATTCTATTTTTAGAGGAGGTGCCACAAACAGAAGGGAGGAGAAAGAAAAAAAAATTTTAACTACAATGTGTTTTCTTTCAAATTTCTTGGAAGAAAACAGCAGGAAGAATCAGAATACAAAGCTGGTCCAGCCCTATCAGACTTGATTCCCTGTCCATAAGAGCATACCTGGTAACTCAGATAATTGTAACGCTATGCAAGGACTGTACACCGTACACCATGAAAATCAACCCCAAGCAGCATTCTTTTGTTCTATTCACCTAATTGACACAAACAATAAATTTAGAAAATATGTGTGAACAAACAAGCAAATGCCCCCCTCTGCCTGCCCCAAAGCACTACCGCTCTCACAGTTAAGGCCCTGCAGAGGGAGGTGGTTTCCATGGTGGTAAGGCCTCTCTCTCTGTGCAAACCTGTTGCCATGATTTAAAAAAAAAAAAAAAAAAAAATGCCAGGCTCCCTTGCAGTCAGAAAAGTTCCAGTTCTGCATACTCCATTCATTTGGGGAAATTTTTATTTTAAAGATGGAGAAAACTCAGCTGTCTGATCAAAGATCAAGCTCATAGTTTGCTTTTGCATGATCTGCAACTTGCTGTATAAAAGGAGGGTAAAAAAAAAAATACATGAATTAGGCAAAAGAAATTATGTCTTTGGCATGAAAACTGCTCTTTACCTTGTGAAAACTTATTTTACTAGTTTGGGAAAGAAATAAAAAAGTTTTGTTTTTGATGAAAGATTTATAGAGAGGACTTACTTGATATTCTGAGTGGATTTATTTCAACTTTCATTTCAAACGGGAATATTTGTAATATATTTAAATTGTTTTATAGTATTAGTGCCATGCCACAAGCAGACAAAAATGATTACATTCTAAGAATCATGTCTAACTTGCTACCCAACCCTACCTCAACCTCAAGAATTCCAGCATACACAACATAAATCTAAATTTCCTGACTCGTGAAGAAGGATGTTAGTCCTAGAATCATCTGCACTTTTTCCTCATGTCTCTCTCTCACTGAATTTACTCACACCCACCCATGAGGCTTATAAATGCTTTAAATTTCTAAATATTTATTTTGTATTTTCATGTCCTTTACTTTTTTAAATCTATCTAAGAAATGAAGAGTCTAAATAATTTTACTTGGAACTGAGAATGGGGGCTGTCCAGGAAGACTGACTCAAAGACTTCAGATGTAGGGAAGGGAGTGAGGACACGATATTTTTATCATCTTCCTGAACCTCAGACATTATCAGTCTGCAAATGAAACCTAATCCTGAACATAAATTGCATTTCCTAAAAAAACATAATCTTGCCTTAAGATACCAACCTTCCTGATTACAGGGAATGTCTGTGTTTACACATTTGTACAGAGCATGCTGACTGTATTAGTGTCCTAGGAAACAAACCGTGTGCCTCTTGCTCCCAGACCTGCTGCAAGCTCTGAGGAGAGAAAGAAAAAGACATTTTGAAATCAGACCCCCGATCTCTAACTTCTTTCAAATTCCTGAAGTACATTAGCTTTACTACTGCATGATGTGCACGGTAGTATTTCTTCTAATTAAATCTGACTAAAAGTTTAAATGAGTTTAATGCATGAAATGTATAAATAAAATGTGGCCTTAATTAAATTTAGACTTGATACATAACTTAAATGGGTAGCACAAGAACAGCTTTGGTATCATGTGTCCAGACGATTTTGGGCTTTGCAAAGTAGTTTGGATTTTATCAGTTAGTGTAGAGCACTTTCTATCAGGAGCACAATGTGTGTGCAGAGCTAAAATATGCAAAAGAACTGAGGAAAATACAGTGTGATTGAAAAGAGGTAAGAGAAAATAAAACAAGATATCAGACAGAGATCACAGAATGGAATTCTGAAGTGTTGATTTGCAAAGAGCAATTTACATAGGTAGAGGATTTGACTTGGAGTTTCTCCGGATGTCTCTTAGTTTCATGACTTTGGGAAAAGACCTTAATTTCATGGAGCCTCAGTGTTCTTCATTTGTACAAGTGGATCAAGATGCCTTAACTGCCTACCTCCTCGTTTGTTGGAAGGATCAGAAAAAAAATAACAAACACAAAAGATCTTTGTATATAGTACAGTGCTTTACAAATCTAAGGCATTATCTTGATAACAGACTTTGTTAACTATAGAAATTTCCCATTCACATTTAAGATGTACAGAACAAGTATTCTTTCCAGCTAGGTTGATGTCATTAAGAAGAGATGCTAGTTGGAGAAGGCAAAGTGGGTGTGTATGTGTACGTGGAGAGAGAGAGAGAGAGAGAGAGAGAGAGAGAGAGAGAGAGAGAGAGAGAGAGAGAGAGAGAAACAGAGGGATTAAACTTCATAAAGTAGTAGTAAAGTGTATGGACTTTGAAGTCAGACATCCTCAGCTTCAACCTTTCCTCTGCTACTTATTACCTGTAAGTACATAGCTATACAATTGGGCAAGTGATCTTACCTTTGTAAACCACTTTTCTATCATATCACTTATAAAAATGGATATTAGTAACACCTGTATAATGGTTTTGCTCTAACAATGAAATAATATGATATATGTAAAAGTTTAAATTTTATGCCTGGTATTTAATAATTATTCAAAAATTCTTTTTATGCAAATACTGTAATATGCGCTTCAAGGGATCACACCCATAAACAAATGGAAATCATCTCACTTCAAAAGAAGGTAGAATAGTCTTCATTAATAGCTCAAAAATAGAAGTGCAATACAGAAGTCTCCCAAATTAAAAATAAATTTAAAAATTGTTAAAATATTGAAAAATGAAGAGTAAAGAGGACAGACAGGCAGAAAGTTCTCTTAAATCTCCTGAACAGGAATGTTTGATGATTCTAGGCTAAACCATAGACAAACTTTTTTTTCTTTTTAAAATATTGCACAATGCCACTCAGTTTCAGGCGTTTAATAGAATGAAACCAGGTGAGTTTGAGCCAACTTTGCCTTTCATTTTTCAAGTTTGTTTATTACTTTACTTAAACCACAACATTCTGAGATCTCACAAGAAAATCTGTTTCTGTGAAATTTTCAGCCTGATTTCCAAACCAGAAAAGAGGTTCAAATAAACTTGAGCCCATTTCAAAAAAGCATCTGAGATTCTGGATGTTTATTTGAAGCAATATGGACTCCTGACCTTTTGAGTTTCACCCACCACAAATAAAGAGAGCGTACAATGAATTTACTGTGCAAGGATCTAGTGCTTCAGCGTCTGAATGGATAAAAATCCCATTGGGCTCAAGGAAAGCTGTTTCCAAACACATGCAGTGGAATCAAGCCTTAAGCAGATACATTGATACCCTCCTTTTAGGAAAATGTACCAACCAATCAGTGTCCTACCTCAGAAAATCTGTAAATAGGTTATTTATTCGATATGCTTTACGAGTTTAAAAAGTATTTTTAGGTTGACGCCATTAAGAAGAGATTCTTGTTGGAGTAGGCAAAGGGTTTAGTATTTCCTGGAGCACTATAGAAAAATTCAGACCAAACTGCTCTCTCTGCTATACAGAGATGCCTTTAACATCAGTGTGGGACTTTAGAAAGGATGCCAATCCTCCCCAAGTTCTTGAACCTTTTCAAAAACTGAATTCTACCACTTTTGAAACGATGAACACTGAGAAATTGGATTTGAAACCACAGCATTAAATGCTTAAAATCCGATCCTTCTGTCAGGACCTGGGATAAATTAAACTGATGTACATTATTTTTAAAGAAAGGGAAAAAAATATGGGAAGCGGATTTTGAAGCCTGAAGGCATAGAACAAAACAAGTTATGCAGGTGATACAAACCATCTTAGTTCATTCCTATAATGGCTTTCTACTTCCATATGGTGGCCCACGCTGGAAATAATTCTTAGGAAAACACATTTGTATGTGATAAATAAAACATTATTTTAGAGGTTTTTGTTTTTATTTTCAGAGTATGTCACTTTTAAATTCAGTTTTTGGACTTTTTTTTTTTTTTACTTTGGTTTTGAGTTTATCATTTCAAGGAATAATAAGTAGAGAATGCTAGAGAATGTGTAGATGATAAAGGTATAAGGTGAATAATTATCAAGTGCTTTCAGCAAATGAATTCAGTGCAGCTCGGTGGCGTTAAAATTAAATCAAAGCTTTAGGAATTTAAACACGATATAGGTTGAGTTTCACTTCAGCATATTTTAAAATTGTTCTTTTACTAATATCGGAAGATTTTATTAATTTCTGATTCCCAAATAATAGCATTACTCTAAAGAGATGCACACTGTTAAGAGCAAAACCTCTACCTTATTCATTTTGCTTGTTGATGGAAGGATTTGATTTTATAATAGGAGCAAAACTAATAAAAAGCTTCCTAAGTTAGACACATTTTTCAAAATGGATTTCCTGATAATGATTCAGGCAGTAATGATAAAGCTAGTTCAAACATCAGGAGAGATTGGGCTGTAGATAATCATCACTCAAGTATTTAAAAAATCTAATTATTTAAGCCTACTGCATATATTTCTGCCAAAGAGCATGACCTTTTCTCCGATGGAGACATTGTGATATAAAGAATAAACTTGTTTTCAGACCCTGGACATTTGCAAAGTGGAAATTAAAGGAAAAGAATATGTCTATAAAGATGCACATATACATACACAGCCACACTATTATTATTTCATTGAAAAATTATAAGCATAATTTGTCAATAAAATTACAATTATTTCAGTAGACTTCAAGATTTAGTGTGGGTTTTTAAATGTTTTCATTAATTTCACTTAGAAGCCTTATTATGTTGCTTAATAAAATAATTAAAATATGAATTATCTGTACATCATAGACAAAATGAATAATAAGACATTGCAGAATATAGACTCAAATGTTCCCTGCACATTACAGAATATTTAGGACTAGATAAAGACAAACTGCAGTGAAGAAATTAGAGAGTAACTTGGGAAAATTGGGTAAAATAAATTTTATGAAGTATGTAGGTATTTGAGACAATGAAACCTTCAAAATTTAACTGAGTAACTTTTGCTTTTAACACAGTCCTTTTTATAGTTTCTCAAAAATACTCCTAAAACAAAGCACAAATATCAGAGGTGGAACAAATGAATGCTGACTGGCACACTAAATACTAGCTTAGACTCTGAGATTGCCCCGCCTATGTAACCTCTTGCTTCAATTTGCATTGCAAACTGTTGGATTTCATTTTATAACATCAAAAGTGAGCAGAAAACATACTCCTGAATCAATTAACACAACATGCAACCCTTTTCTACCTCTGATCTTAAACAGTGCCTGTGACTGAAGTAAAAAGTAAGGCGGCTTTCTGGTAAATTTGACCTCTGAATACAGTCACCAATTAGTTCTAATCATTCAAGATCCTCAGTTTTATTATTTGAAGCACAAAGTGTGCAGAGGTTTTACTTCAATTACTTCAGTCAGTTAGATCTGAATTTCAGTGAAAAGCTAAGAAATGCAAAGCTGAAGGTTGTAAACACTAGTGTAAGAATGGGTCATTTTTAGCAGATAATGGTTTTCTGGATATTTTCTTCTTTTTTTTCCCCCTGTCATTTTTAAATTGTTTGTTCTATTACAGTTGTCCCATTTTTTTCCCTTTTGCCCTCCTACAGCCAGCCCACCCCTCCAGCCCACAGTCAATCCCCTCTCCATTGTCCATGTCCATGCATCATTCATACATATTCTTTGACTAGACTCTTCCCCTTCCTTCCACCATTCCTCCACTCCCACGTCCCCTCCTACAGCTATCAGTCTGTTCCATGTTTCCATGTCTCTGGTTCTATTTTTCTCATTAGTTTATTTAGTTTAACTTATTCCAGTTCTAAGTGAGGTCATATGGTATTTGTCTTTTGCCAACTGGCTTATTTCACTTAGCATAATAGTCTCCAGTTCCATCCATACTATCTCAAAAGGTAGGAGTTCCTTCTTTCTTTCTGCTGCATAGAACTCCATTGCATAAAGGTACCACAGTTTTTTGATCCATTCATCTACAGATGGGCACTTAGGCTGTTTCCAGCACTTGGCTATTGTAAATAGTGCTGCTATGAACCTAGGGGTGCATAGATTCTTTTGAATTGCTATTTCATTATTCTTAAGGTATATTCCCAGCAGTGGAATCACTGGGTCAAAAGGCAGTTCCATTTTTAATTTTTTTAGGAAATTTCATACTGTTTTCCATAGTGGCTACACCAGTCTGCATTCCGACCAACAGTGCACTAGGGTTCCCTTTTATTCACATCCTTGCCAGCACTTGTTGTTTTGATTTATTAATGATGGTCATTCTGACCGGTGTGAAGTGGTGTCTCATTGTGGTTTTTATTAGCATTTCTCTGATGGTTGTGATGTTGAGCATTTTCTCATATGCCTATGGGCCATCTGTATGTCCTCCTTGGAAAAATGTCTATTCATATTATTTGCCCATTTTTAATTGGGTTGTCTTCTTTATATATTTTGGAGATTAAACCCTTGTCCGAAGTATCATTGACAAATATGTTTTCCCATATGGTCAATTTCCTTTTCATTTTGATGATGTTTTCTTTGGCCATGCAGAAGCTTTTTAATTTGATATAGTCCCATTTGTTCATTTTCTCCTTGATTTCCTTTGTCCTAGGAGATATACTGGCAAAAGTATTGCCATGTGGGATATCTGAAATTTTACTGCCTATGTTTTATGCTAAGACTTTTATGGTATCACAATTTATATTTAAGTCCTTAATCCATTTTGAGTTACACCATACACCAGAATAAACTCAAAATACATAAAGGACTTAAATATAAGTCATGATACCATAAAAGTTCTTGGATTTTTTTTTTTTAGTCAACTGGGCTTTCTAGTCTCTTCTATCTTGAACCTCAATTCAAAGGGCACACTCCTTTAAGAAGAGGCTTATTTATCTGTATCTCTTTCCTTTTGCCTAGAAGTGACTGACTAGAATTTTTAATCAACCTTTGTTAATTTATTTACTTTTTGCTAATCTATTTTTGTTATTATTATTTTGTGCTATATTATATACATGGAAATTTTTAAATTAAATTTATTGTGTGACATTGGTTAATAAGATTATATAGATTTCAAGTGTACATTTCTATGATACATGATCTGTATCTTCATTGTGTTTTAAAAGAGACATGTTAAACTGAAAACAAATGGGTTCTCAAATTTTTTTTCTCACATATGTGATATCAAAGTGGAGTTTATATACTATGGGACCCCTTGATAAGACAAGAGTTTTCTGAGAACTTAACTTTATGAGAGGATATGTTTTGGTCTATTATATATTTAAAATCATGTGATAACAACTTTATTATTTAAATAGTTATAATGAAAATGGCATACCAATGGCATTTTTAATCATTTTTTCCATAAAAACAATTCTCAAAAATTTGTTTCTGTGGAAACATTTAAATAATTTAGTCTTCATCTGAATTTTTTTCTTCATTAAATTTAATGTGAAAATAAGGCAAGTAAATGATCACAACTGAATATTTTGTTCTTACACAGATAGAAATGCATCTCATGAATTCTCAAAGGGCTGCTTCATATTATGGTAACACCTCACACAATGGATGTTGCTGACTGAATCTTAGCTGAGGAAAGAACTATTTTTGTACTAATTTTATCCAAAGGGACTCAAAGTATTACACTTTCAAATTAAGCACGAACATTAAGATGAAATACAACCATACTGGAGAGATCGCTGGGTCTGTCAATCATTGTTGGACCACTACACAGCTGGTGAGGAAACAACATTTTTGGAAACCATGGTAAAAACCCTTTTTATATCAAAATACAGTGGTGTCTTTGATCTCAGAGAGGGAAGGAAAGATTTGTTGGCTTTTTCCTCAAGGATTCATGCAAAACTCTACAAGACCAAATCCATTACTCATACAAAACTAACTGTAGTTGCCCATGACACAGAAAAGAGACCTGTTCAGAAACATTCAATAGGGAATTTTCCTCTCGTTCTAAAGTTTGCAAAATTCCTGAGAGATATTTCAGGATATCTGAGGAATGTAATTCTCACCAAATTTACATTCACCAGGTAGACCAAATGCAACCTTCCAATTGAAACTTTGCCTTCTTGTTTTGATATTAGTACTCATTTAATTGTTTCATGTATTTTTGTTTTGTATGGGTATATGTGTGTGTTTATGTGTATATATATATATGTGTGTGTGTGTGTGTGTGTGTGTGTGTGTTAGGAATTATTAAGAAGTTAAGAATGTACTTTTTAAAAAAATTTAATTTGTCAATTCTTTATGGAGAGTAAAATAAGAGGACTAAGGTCTTTCTAATTTAATGTAATTTTCAAAAATATGACTTTAATTCTTCTTTAATTACTAGTCTCTAATGAGAAACATAGTAATTTACTCATTTGTAATTCTCTCAAATATTTAAAAAGCATCATAGACAAAACAGCCACTGGAAAATTGTTATACCCAGCCACAACACTCACGAGTCTGGGCTTTGTTTGGCTTGACTCCAGATCTCAAACAGGAAAGGAAAGTGAAATAAAATTTCTAGAGCACATACTATGTGCCTGGTACTCTGCTAGAAGCTTCGCTTCTCATCTCATTTAATCATCACGACAGTCCTCTGGGCACTGTGGCAGACTTAGAACTGTTTCCCATTATCCACTGTCCTTGCCTGTGAGTGTATGCTATTTTCCTACCCCACTCATAGGAGGCTTGGGTATGTAACCTCCTCTGGGCTAGTTAAAGGCCAGTGAGAGTGATCAAGCACCATTCAAGCAGATCTTATGAGGGCCATCTCATGGATCCTGCATCTCTGTTTTCCCTCTGCCATAAGATAAACACATGCCAAAAGGACAGCTTATTCTTTGTCAGAAGAAAGAAAAGAGGGAGCAAAGCTGTAGATGACCTGAAAAGGATCTACAATCCAAGCAAGAAATGGATCTTCGTTGTTGTGAGCCATTCAAATCTGGGCAATTTTTGTCATTACAGTATAATTTAACAGAATGCAGGTAAGCAGTGTTGGTACTTATTTTCCTGAGGAGTGCATAAAGGATAAGTGGATGGAATGAAGTAAGTTACCCACAGTAGCACAGCTTCAGAGATGTCTGACTCCATACCCCATGTTCTTTCTCCCTTAGAGTATTGTAGGTCAAAAATGCACGCCAACTTGTTATCCAGGAGATTCCTAACTCAACTAGCTAACCAAAATGATCTGATAGTCAATTGTATCACACAAATCTTCCTGTGTAAGCTCTCACAAATGCTAGACTAACACTTTGAAAAACTCCTTTGTTTTCTCTTCAATATTTTCAGTATTTAAATATCAACTTTATAACTAGGTTCAAATCCCTACTCTGCTACTATGTTGTTTTGAATAAATCATTCTCTGTGAGGTTCAGTTCTTGATGTATATCACAGGATAATAACTTTCACAGGCTTTCTGTGAGAATTAACAGTTCATGAAAAATATAGACATAGCAAGCATTTAACAAACATTAAAATCTTGTTTCTAGTATCCTATCTTTTCTGATGGGGCAATATCTGTCTAGAATAGATGGCAAAGAATCATTGATAGCTGAATCCATAACATTCTTGAAACAAACCCAGTGAATAAAACAATTTGCTTGACCTTGATTTTCCTTAGTTTATACTTTTTAGTCTTGAGTTTCCTCCAATCTAGTTTTATTTTGTTTTGGTTTTCTAATAAGCTTTGTAAATTGTTTTATAACAGTGGTAAGTTTGATAATATTTTTGTTTCTATTAAATCAAAAATATCAGGTATTCTGTATTAGATTCATTAGATATTATTATGTTTTTTCAACACATTATATAGCACTATACATAAAATACTATAAAATTCTTAGTTATAGCCTTCTTCTAATATAATTATCAAACAGAATTTGAGAGGCAATTTCTGTGTGTACTTTCTTCATTGTTAGGTAAAACATCATGGTGACAGATTCACCTTGCATTTAGTGTCAAATTTTTTAATCTTTACATTAAATTTTGGCTTTAGTTACTATGCCTTGGGTTACTTCAATAAACTTCTAATTTTATGGGAAATCATAAAAAGAATGGGTAGTGGACTTCAAGTTCAGAACTGGGATTGAAATTAGAATTCCATCAATTACTAGAACATTCTTGAGTCTCAATTTTCCTTTCTTTTAAAGTGGATAAGAGTATCTAAATTCATAATATACAATGTAATTTTGAGTTTCAAAGGAGAAAGCATCAGAAAAACATTACTATAAACTGTAAGAGTGGTATTAAATATTAGAAATTGTTTCTATTGTACCTAAGATAATTTATGAAACGGCATTTTCTTCCTATGTCCTATGTCATCTTGGCAGTTCAGGAACCTCAATTTAATATTTTCAAAATATATGTGCAAACAATAATGAAAAGGTATTTGTATATTTATATATGCATAAAGTATATGCATTTTTAATTTGCAAGAAAGTAGTTTTCTGCATTTAATTAAATAATATCAATAGATTAGTACAGAAATTACTTAAATACTTTGACTTAGATTAAAAAAGAACTTTTTATAAATTAAGGGTATTTGAAAATATAATTGAGTAAGGCAATAGCATATTACAACTTTCAGTTGTAAATCTACAAAAAGAGCAGCTTTGCTGACCCTTGACCTTGTAGTTCATGTTTACCTTTTAATTCTAAGATGTACATATTATGTTCAATTTCCTTTTCCAACCTCTATCAAATTTAGTGTCCAGGTTATTTTCATTTCTATAACTCATCACTGTTTATCAGGTATTATTAGAGCTAGATTTTGTGCTCAAATAAATGCGAAACAAATTTAAAACCAAAGGAGCTGATCTTGAGGTAATCCTAGAAGAAAACATGGTTTTCAAATTCTCCACAGCCTGCACAATAAATTAGGCTGAGGACAGAAAGACTTTTTACAGAGAAACTCAACAACATATGTAGAAAACATATTTTCATCTGTGTGCTCATGTTTCTCTGTTGTTTTTCCTCTAACACTAATGATACTTGATTTGATCTGAGCACCGCTTTTATCAAATAGTAAACAACTAGGTACTAAATGCCTACTTGTCACCTCTTTACATATTACCGATATAATGTTCATCTCTGCATTATCTTTTCACGTACCTGTAATAATGCATAATTATTTCTCTTTAGTGGTTGTTTTTCTAAAGTATAAACTCACCAGCAAGAAAAAAACTCTACTTCTGTTAGTATTTGTTAGTCTACCAGGTTGGAATTCGCCCTTTAATTATCACAGAACGTTGCCTTTGTGGTTGTTCAAAATGAAAGCAGCAGAGCCACAGTCCTGGCTCACCATGCTATCTGCCCATGGTCTTTGAAAGATGGCATATTTTCAAATATTCCAGACTGGTTCAAAATGCTGTCATGTGTCACATTGGATTACCTTAGCCAGCTTGTGTTATGTTACATCAAGGATGTGACTAACATCAACCACATGTAATGCAGCAGAGCAGTGTTGTCCGCCAGATAAATTTCAAAATGGCATGGTTTTTAGAAACCAGGATTTAGGAATTTCTAGTCATTAAGGAAGAAAAAGAGATCTTTTAAATTATTTTGAAAGAGATTTCTATTTTTTTCACTCTCACTTTCAAAGAAGTTGGCAGTTATAGGCAAATTACAGCTTGCCATACTGAATATTCCAAATCAAAGTTAACAGCAAAAAACTCTAAAATTTATAATATTAAGAGCATTCTAGAGTACAATCAGGTGGAGGTTAAATGCAAGTACTTTAGAAAACACTAGTCAGATGACAATTTGTATATAAAAAAATAACTAATAAAAAGAAGCAGATGTTTCATAATTTAGCCATAGCTCAGACTCCATTAGTTTCATTTTGTAAAATGATTATATATTTGCATATTTTTCAGGAAATAAAAGGGATACTCACCAACAAAATAATTAGAATATAAATATTTCTAACATATAAAATCTAAATTTATGCAAATCAGTTAGTAAAATTAATGAAAATACTTTTCATAGTATCAATGTAACTAATGTTACTTTATAGGGTTCAAAAAAATCCTAATATCCTATCAACCTTCAAAGATACTAATGCTCTCAAGATTCCATTAGAGTTGAATGTCAATAAAAGGACCAAAAAACTCAGATGAGAAAGATTCTGATATGATTCATGTTCATCTTAGCTCTGGAGAAGCAATCCAGCCCCACCTTTTATTTTCCTGAAAATGGGGTCAGCAAGAACATTGTCTCAATGAAGCCTCTTCATGGGTACGCAGTATTAACTAACTATAGAAAGAGGATATACCACTGCCTGCCTTTTCCACATGCCCAATCCATTACTATATTCTATTCCTACAGGCTCATTATCCTTAAATGCATCAATTTCTCTCTACTCTAATGCCAAACACACCTGGTGAGAGCTAGCAGCATTTCCTACCTAAACAACTTAAATAGCCTGTTAACTGG